>NW_021619867.1:15880-35849 GCF_004785775.1 Grammomys surdaster | reverse complement strand
CTCTCTCTCTCTCTCTCTCTCTCTCTCTCTCTCTCTCTCTCTCTCTCCCCCTCTTTTTCCATGAGTCTCTCTGTGTCTGTCTCCTCCTCCTCCTCCTCCCTCTCTCTCTTCTCTCTCCTTCTCCCTCCATGTGTGTTTTCATCTCTCTGTCTCCACCTTCTGTGTGTGTGTGTGTGTGTATGTGTGTGTATGTCTCTGTGTGTGTTTATTGAATTTTAGATTAATGGTACCTAGGTTTGGCTATTCTATCCAACTTTGGAAGAGTTTGGAAAATTTTATACATTCTCCTTCTCAAGTGTATTGTATTAGTCAAGGTTCTGTAGAGAAGATATAGAATGAATTCCTCTATATAAATAGAAAGAGGATATATGAGAATAACATATAGGCTGAGATCCAGTTAATTTAACAATGGCTGAATTCAGTACTTCCTTAGTCTATGAGGTTTAAGTGTTAGGTGTTCTTCAGTATACGCTGGAAGAAGTAGGGTCTAATACCAGTGAAGAAATGGACTTGCTAGTAAGATGAAAGAAAGCAGGCAAAGACACAGAGCTTACTTCTTCATTTGCTTATATAGGCCTCCAGCAGAAGTTGTGGCCCAGCTAAGGCTGTATCTTCTAATCTCAAGATCTGGATTAAAGGTGTGTGTTTTCCTGATTCAAAACTCAGATTAAAGGTGTGTGTTTCTACCCACAGAGTGTGTATTTGAACTGGATCTATCTACTTCAACTTAAGCGAAAAAATTTTAACAGATGTGCCCTCCAGTTTTGTATGTTACTTAAGTCCAGAGGAAGTCCAAACAAGAAGAATAGCTATCACCAGTGTACTTTGCATACTGGGGTCAATTTCCCATAAATGAAAGGATCATATCAATCTCTGCAGAGGTATTATTTCCCTTGTGCTGTTCTTACACTGATTCTTGCTATAAACACAATCAGGGAAGGTATGTTTTCCTTAACTTGTTAGAAGTCTGGGTGTTCACAAAATGGAGGGCTGGTGGAAAAGCTCCTATATGGTGGTCAGGAAGCAGAGCCCCAATCCTCTGACAGTGGTTTTCTTCTTTCTTGTGTGTTACTCCATTTAGACCCACACACCTTGTGATGACTCCTCCCTATTTGGTTTGTGTCTTGTACTTCCCCCTCAGGAAATCCTCCTTAGAAATGCTTTTTCAGAGCCACTTATGGGTGTGGTTTAGGAATATCCTAAATGCTTCTTAATTAAATCACTTTAATTGGCAGTATTCAACTTCTCAATACCTCTTGCTCTGCATTCTCCACTGGTGACTTCTGTCATTTACAGACTTGGACTGCATGTTTGCTGTGCTGGTCCTGAAAAGAGATATTTTGCTGTTTTTCAAGGCCTGTAGCTCATATTCAAGAGATATCAAAGATTAGGGTTTGATATTACTGCTCTTATGATGTAAAATTCTCTCTACAGCTCTCATCTTTCTAGTTCTTCATGTCTTAGACCTACAGTCTAGAAGACACAGAAATAACTACAGGAATTCAATCAGCTCAGCCACTCCCATCTCCCTGTATGTCTGGCTCCAATGATGCTCATTCTTCAGGATAAATCAATTAATTTGTTTTGATTTTTGATTCTTCCCTTGGGCTTATTGCTAGACTTAACATCACTGACTCTTCATCAGGTTCTTTTAAGACCTTTGTGGGAGGAATCCCAGCCTCAGATCAGAGTTCTCACAAGCCTGGAATCACATCTTTCACAGTTTCTGGACACTGGTATCTCAACTGAAGATGCCTTAACCAAACTTACCTCCACATATGACCTAGTTGTCTTTCTAATGTGTTTATTCTAACACTGTATTTATTGTCATCTCTGAGGCTTTCTGCCTCCACATACCAACCAGGCCTAGACCAGGAAGCTTATAGTCTTTCTAAAATCTATTTTAGGCCACAAATATAATTAGCATCTGAGATTTATATCTGAATAAGCTCACTCCTTCTTAGTTCTTTCTGAGCTCTGGCTGAGTGATTTAAAACTCCTCTCCAGTATAACTGATTCAATCTGGGTTCTGTCAGTTTTTTTTCTGAACTCCTCTGCTTGACCTCATATCAATTTTGACAATCTGTTCTACTTTTCTGGCTCTTTCTGGTTTTCTGAATCAATCCATCTTTCTATACCTATGTCACTATTGCTCTCTTCTACCTGTCTCTGAAAAACTCTCCCGGAAAAACTGCCTCCTCTCTTCCTTTTCTCTCTATAGTGGCTTCTTTTTCTTTTCATTATTTATTTTATTAATTTACATCCCAAAGGTTGACTCATAGAGTCCCCACCTCAGAGTTCTTCACTCATCTCCCATTCCCTTTGCTTCTGAGAGGGTGCCCCCTTGACACTCCCCCTTCCTGGGACATTAAGTCACTTCAGGATTAGGCTCGACCTGATCTTTTGCACTGAGGCCAGAGAAGGTAGGCCTATGCTATATGTGCTTGGGGCCTCATTGAAGCCCATGTATGCTTTCTGGTTGGTGGCTTAGCCTCTGGGAAATCCTCAAGGTCCAGAAGTTGACACTGTTGATCTTTTTACGGAGTTGCCATTCCCTTTAGTTCCTTTAATCCTCCTAACTCTTCTATAGGGTTCCCCTACCTCAGTTCAATGCTTAGCTCTGTCTGCATGTGTCTCAGTTTGCTGCTGGTAGGGTGTCTCAGAGGATAGCTCCTAGCTTTACTATATGTCTTGTTCCAATTTTGCTTATCCCTCAATACTAAATGAACCAATCAATTGATTTTGATCTTTTTATTTCTCCATTAGACTTATTGCAAACTATGAACATCTGTAGCTCTGTATCTTGTGCTTTTGGGACCTCGATAGAAGAATCCCCTGTTTCAAATCTGACATTTAGGATATTCCTAAACTACATCCTTAAGTGATGCTGAAAAGGGATTTCCAAGGAGTATTTCCTGAAGTGGAGGTACAAGACCTCCAACCAAATTGGAAGAAGTTATCACAAGGTTGGTGGGACTGATTGGAATAATACACAGGAAAGAAGAAGGCCACCTTCAGAGGTTTGGGGCTTTGTTTTATCCCTACCATGTAAGAGCTCTTCCATCTGCCTTCCTTTTTGTGAACACTCAGACTTCTGACAAGAAAAACATCCTTTCCCTGATCATGTTTATGGCAGGAATCGATGTAAGACCAGCATAAGGGTAAAAAATAGCTTTGCAGAGATTGATATGATCCCTACATTTATGTAAGATTGACCCCAGTAAGCCAAGTACACTGGTGATAGCTATTCTTCTTGTCTGTATTACCTGTGGACTTAAGTAACATACAAAACTGGAGGGTTCATCTTTAAAATTTTTTTCTTAAGTTAAAGTAGATAGATCCAGTTCAAATAGAGAAAAACACACACCTTTAATCTGACTCTTGATGCAGGAAAATACACACACCTTTAATCCAGATCTTGAGACTAGAAGGCACACCCTTAACTGTGCTATACCTTCTGCTGGAGGCCTATAGAGGCACACAGAAGAAGGAAGTTTGGTGTCTATGACTGCTTCCTCTCATTTTACTAGCAAGTCCATTTTTTTCACTGGCATTAGGCTACTTCAGAATTCTAGCATATACTGAAGAACACCTGGGACTTCAAGCCTTGTACACTAAGTAAGTACTGGCTTTAGCCATTGTTGATTAGCTGGTCCTCAGTCTATAAGCTTTTCTCATATATCCTCTCTGTATTTATATAGAGGAGTTCATTCTATACATTCTTACAGGACCCTGATGAATACAATATACTTGAATGTAGATTAGAGTGTATTTAGAGCATGGGAAGAGGAATTGAGTTTTGATGAGAACAGAGTTGAGGTATAGAAAGACAGAGAGAGACAAAGAGAGACAGAGACAGAGAGGAAGAGGAGAGAGAAAAAGAAGAGGAGAGGCTGGCCAGTGACACGTGGAGAAAGAGAGAGTAGTGTGAAGGGGAGAGAGGGAGAAAGTGGATATAGAGTCAGGGAGAGTAAGAGAGAATAAGAGAGTGAGGAGGGGGCAAACAACTCCTGTAATAGTGAGACAGGCATACCTGGCTATTGCCAGGTAACTCTTAGGTGGACCCTAGAAAGGATGGTAACATAACTTCATTTGGATTAATTTAAAATAAAAGGAAAAACTAGACGGAGAGGATAATGGAGCCAGAATAGGGTCGGCGCAGGTATAGGGTCATTGTGCTCTTTAGCTCTTTCCTGCTGACTTTGGGAGGACATGTCTTTGGGAAACCAAAGAAAATGTGGCTGGGGATGTTGGTCTAATCTTCAGAGAATTGGCTGTTTCTTTGCTATCCAGGGTCTGTGGAACCATCTGTAGGTAAATTTTTTTTCTTAAGATGCCCTTAATCAAACATGTAGAATTATTAATTAGTAAATATTGGAGCTGAGTTTAGCCTGTGAATTTGGAACCCTTAATGAGTGGGAGGCCTTCCAGTTGAGAGCCTGGAAATGGCTGGGAAGACTTACCCTTTCTGAGTGAGAGTGGTAGTTATTAACTACCCCTACCACTATCCTGATAAGTTAATAACTAAAACTACAGGAGGGTCAGATCACCAAGACATCAAGCAGTGAATTGGGGTCCGAGATCAGGCAATAACAAATGACATCTCCATAAATTCACAGCTATACTAGCTATATATGGCTTTAGTTTACCAGTTTGTTCTTCTGACCCGATACCCATTTTGTCCTTGGTTTTACCTAAGATAAAGTTCCAATTCCTAGAAGCTGAATAACACCTCTTATAGAGGTCAGTCTAGATGCCATGATTTTGAAGAAATCATTATTATATCTGTTCCTGTGTCTACTAAACCTTCAATTTCAATGTCATTATTTGTATTTTTAGCTTTGGTCTCTGATCATTTAGAGCAGTTTGCCAAAATATTTGTTTTTGGGTCTCTATGAATATTTAGTTTCAGATACTGAAATTAGTTTTACCTTAATTATCTCCACAGCAATGTTATTTTTAACAACAGGCATTTTTTATTATATATTTTATTTACATTTCAGATGTTATCCCTGAAGAAGAAATTTTAAGTTAGTATAGAAGAAAGCCTTAACTCATAAATACAAGTAGTTAAAAATACAGGTCAGCAAACTTGCTAACCCAAGGCCGATGTAAAAGATGCAGAGCTAGAGAAACAAAGGTCAATTGAGTGTTCCGGGAATCAGCCAGCTGTAAGAGATAGGGGAGGTGCCCAAGGATAAATTACTTGAGAATGAGAACAATATTGAAACACCCATCTGTTCCGGTGATGTTTAACTTAGCCTCCTCTGGAAAAACTTCCACCAAAGGTCCCAAGGACTTGCGAATTAAATTCAGCCAGATGGTCTGTTGGCTCAGATAAGCATCCGTACTGAGTCCCAAGGCCACAGGAGCCAGGGACTGTTCCCTTGAGATTAGTCAAACCTCTGCCCGGGATCTGCTTGCACACATTGCAGATATTTGAAACAACCAATTGTGTGTGACTGCGCCACAACCCACTTCCTCCTCCCCCCACCCCCCGCCTTTGCCTATATTAACCCTAAGCTTTTAGGCCTCAAGGTTGATTCCTCTGTGTGAGGCACGTATCGGGCCAGAGCTCCGATAATAAACCTGACTCATGTGATTGCAGCAAGATGGTCTCTGGAGTATCTTTGGGTCCACACCCTCTCAGTGACCCGAGTGAGGGTCACCCTTCGGGGTCTTTCAATCCCCTTTCCCCATCCCCCCCTGCCCAGGAACCCCCTATCCCATCCCCCCTCCTCCTACTTCTATGAGGATGTGCCCTCACCCACACTCCTGTTGGGAGCCGACTCTGAGCTGAAAGCGGCTATTATCTTTGCAGCCATCTTGAGCCATATACCCTGACAAGAGACTTGTTTACAACTGCTGAACACACTGATAATTATCTTGATCTTTTCAGTCAAGGTCAGGCAGTGGTAGCACATGCCTTTAATCCCAGCACTTGATTGACTCAGGAGAGATATAAAAGGAGAGGCCAGGACAGATTCAGAAGTCAGTCAGAGCTAGTCAGACTCAACAGAGAGCTAGACAGACTCGACGGAGAGTCAGAGGAAGAGAGCAGACAGACTAGTCAGAGCAGACAAACTTCGTCTCCAGACAGACTTCGACTAGACAGACTTGACAGAGAGCAGACAGACTCAGTCTCCGTCTCCAGTAGGCAGTCTTCGTCTTTGACCAGACTTCGTCTTGTCTCCATTCTTTGCGTCCCTGTCCCCACTCTCTCTCTTGCTCCCTGACCTGTGGACTGGAGCAGCAGAATGGCTCGCTACACCCTCCCACTCCCACCTCCCCACTCTCGAATTCCCCCATATTAGGCATCCAACCTTCATGAGATCAAGGATCTCCTCTCTCACCTATGCCCAACAAGGACATCCTCCCCTATATATACAGCTGGAGCCATGGGTCCCTCCCTATGTGCTCCCAGGCTGATGATTTAGACCCTGAGAGCTCTGGGTGTTTGGTGTTGTTGCTCTCCCTAAGTGGCCAAAAACCCCTTCAGCTACTTCAGTCTTCTTTCTAACTCCTCCATTGGGAACCCCTGGGTCAGATCAATGGTTAGCTGTGAGCATCCGCCTCTGAATAAGTCAGACTCTTGCAGACCTCTAAGGAGACAGATATATCAGGCTCCTGTCAGCATGTACTTCCTGACATCCACATCAGCATCTGCCTTTGATGACTGTAAATGGGATGGATACCCAGGTGGAATGGTCTCCAGACAACCCCTCCTTCAGTTTCTGTCCCACACTTTGTCTCCATATTTGCTCCCTTGAGTATTTTGTTACTCCTAAGAAGGACCGAAGCATCCATACTTGGTCTTCCTTCTTCATCAGCTTCACATGGTCTGTGAGTTGAATCTTGGGTATTGTGAGCTTCCAGGCTAATACCCAGTTATCAGTGAGTGAATACCATGTGTGTTCTTTTGTGATTGGCTTACCTCACTCAGGATGATATTTTCTAGCTCCATCCATTTACCTAAGAATTTTTCGAATTCATTTTTTTTGTACCACATTTTCTGTATCCATTCCTCTGTTGAAGGACATCTGGGTTCTTTCCAGCTTCTGGCTATTATAAATAAGGCTGCTATAAACATAGTGGAACATATGTCCTTGTTATATGTTGGAGCATCTTCTGGGTATATGCCCAGGAGTGGTATTGCTGGGTCCTCAGATAATGCTATGTCCAATTTTCTGAGGAACTGCCAGACTGATTTCCAGAGTGGTTGTACCATCTTGAAATCCCACCAACAATGGAGGAGTGTTCCTCTTTCTCCACATCCTTGCCAGCATCTACTATCACCTGAGTTTTTAATCTTAGCCATTCTGACTGGTGTGAGGTGCAATCTCAGGGTTGTTTTGATTTGCATTTCCCTGATAACTAAGGATGTTGAACATTTTTCAGGCACTTTTCAGCCATTTAAGTTTCCTCAGTTGAGAATTCTTTGTTTAGCTCTGTACCCCATTATACACTATTACATTAGCTGGACCTCAGTCATTACATTATTCTCATATATAGTCTTTCTATTTTATTTATTTATTTATTTATTTATTTTTATTGTTTTTTCGAGACAGGGTTTCTCTGTATAGCCCGGGCTGTTCTGGAACTCACTCTGTAGACCAGGCTAGCCTCGAACTCAGAAATCCACCTGCCTCTGCCTCTGCCTCCCAACCTCTATTTATATAGAGCAATTCATTTTATATGTTCTCTAAAGCCCTGACTAATACAACACATTTGAGATGAGAATCTATGAACTTTTCCATACTCTTCCAAAGTTGGATAGAATTACCAAAACTTGTTACCATTAATTTAATATTCAATAAACATACACACACCACAACACACACACATACACACACACACAAACACACGAGGGGACAGAGAGACACAGAGAGATTGAAACTAAAATTTAAAGTGTATCTATAGTTGTATCCAACAGGATGAAGAATAAATAACTTCTAGTTCTTCTTTACAGATCAACTTTAACCTTCAAACAATCTCCAGGAGAAATGGCAGGAGATCTGGAAGGCGAGAGCTGGGGCTCCTCACAGATCAGTGTTCAGCAATTCTGTTACAAGTGGACCATTAGCAACTTTTCATTTTGCATGGGGGGAATTAGGGGAAAACACTACAATCCCAGTGTTCTCATTAGAGGCCAGTGACAAAGTGGCATGGTATTTGAGAGTATACCCAAATGGGGTTGATGAAAAAAGCAAAGATTACCTGTCAATTTTCCTGGTGTTGCACAGCTGTCCAGAGAGCCCAGTTTTGGCAAAGTTCAAGTTCTGGATCATAAATTCCCAAGGAGAGAAATATCAGTGTATGAAGAGTTCTAAGGTTGTAAGCTTTCTGCAAAACCAACTCAGGGAACTCAAAAGGTTCCTTATTCGAGATTCCCTCCTCTCCAATAGGAATTGGCCTATCCTTGAGGACAACTTCACCATCTGTTGCCAGGTGAGCAAAGTAGGATCCTTGTTTAGGATGCCTGGACAGAACATGACACTGACAATCAAGGAACCAAGGCATTTATTGACAGATGACCTAGGCGAACTGTGGAAGAATTCCCTGTTCACAGACTGCTGCCTGTTGGTAGGTGGCCATTAATTCAGGGCTCACAAGGCCATCCTAGCAGCTCGATCTTCAGTTTTCAGAGCCATATTTGAACATCAGATGGAGGAGAGCCTAAAAAACTGCGTTGAGATACATGACCTGAATCCCCAAGTCTTCAAGGAGATGATGGGCTTCATTTACACTGGGAAGGTGCCACAACTCCACAGCTACTCGGTGGCCACTGGTGCGTTGGTAGCTGCTGACAAGTATGGCCTGGAGGGCTTGAAGGTCCTGTGTGAGGATGCCCTTTGCAGGAATCTCTCTGTGGAGAATGCTGTACACACTCTTCATCTTGGCTGAACTCCACAGCACAGAGAAGCTGAAGACTCAGTCCTTGGATTTCATTACACTTTTTGCTTCTGAGGTCTTTAAGACTTCCAAGTGGAAGTCAATGGTGTAGTCACACCCACACTTAGTGCCTGAAGTATTGCAGTCCCCAACTTCTGCACAGTGTCTTTTCTTGGAGCCTAAAGTGATCTCAGGGGCTGGCCAGCTATGACCTACACCTGTCTTGTTTTACCAACAACCAGTGTTGTTACCAATGACTTCTGGTTAGTCAATGTTATTGTGGGATCATTTACAGTAAATCTTGGGAAGCAGCATGGTGACTCAGGATTTAAAACATTTGTAAAAAGTTAAAATTGTCAGTGGGAGAAGGGCAGCACTGCAGTCTAGGACACTCTACCTGACATCTACACTGTTGATGTTCTTGTTTAATTTTCGTTGGATGACTTGGAACCTGGGATTCAATTTAGGTGCTTGTCATAAGCACAGACCAAATGAGTTTCTCTGGAGAAACCTGTCTGCATTAGATTGAGCAGAACAGATAACCAGAGGAAAGGAGAAATCAAACATGAGTGATTTCTCATCAGAGAAGGAAAGGCAATGAAGACTTTCTTTTTAAAGACTCAGTTTGTGGGACCTCAGCTGCAAAACAATTACTGCTCTCTCAAAGAACTCTGTTTATGTAACAAACACACACAGGGAAGTTTTAAACCACATGTAAGTGGTAATTCAGAGGATTTGAGGCCCTCCTCTGGTCTCCATGGCCACAAAAACTCTGTTGATAAAACTTTAACCAAATAAAATATAATATGAATAAAACTTTGAAATCAGTCAGTGGATTCCAGAGGTGCTTTTGTTCAGAGAACTCCATGTACTCCAATCAGTCAAGTTCTACTGTGGATGTTTGTGCAGACCCCTCACTGTCCTACCAGTAGTAGAAACCCTATGTCTTTTATCTTGGCACTTAATGTTTGCAAATTAGAAGTCCACCATCATGCTTTCATGACAACTGAGTACAGTAGGCCAAAGTGGAGGGAGTCTACTCCTTCGAGAGATGTGTTTTTCAGTCAAGGCATGCAAAAATCTTTTATCTGTTCTGAGAACATTTGACAAAATTGATTCATTATAGATTTATACACCCTAATCTAGTGATTCTCAAACTTCCTTATTTTGAGACCTCTTGAAACAGTTTTGGTCAACCAGAACCATTAAAATATTTTGTGGCTAATTCATAACTATAACATTGCTACTATTATAAATCATAGTGTAAATAGCTGATATACAGGATATCTGATATTTCAACCCCTATGAATTGATCATTAGAACTCCAAAGGGATAGGTACTCATGGGTTGAGAACAATGTCTCCAGGCCACACCGGCCAGCACATCAGGTAGACTGCCTACAGATCTTCTCTTCCTTCAGTTTGCCTAGTCCCAACACCACAATCTATCTCACCTCTGTAGCACACCACCTGTTGGAGTCTTCACTGTCCATCCTTTCCATCCCACAGATCTTCCCTTCTAACCTCCCTCCTCCAACTCTTTGCTCTGTCCCAGCTCTCAAGCCAGCTTGAACCCTCCCCTAACACAAGAGCCACTCTTTCCATGGGAACAGAATTCTAAAGGCAGATTCAGACCTGTCTCATTGCTCCCCTACTTATAAAAAGTTGCTTTGGTCATGTTGTCTCTTCAAAGCCATAAAACCCTAACTAAGACAACATACAGCAATCATACTCTTCAGAAATCCAGAGAGAAAACAGAAGGCAAGGAACAGAACTGCTACCCAAGACACACAAATGTAGAAACTAAAACCTAAATCTTTAATCATTGCAATGCCAGAATCTTAGATGCTAGCATAAACAACACATTCAATAGCAGCCAGGGCATTATGTCTACCCTAGAGCCCAGCTATCCTAACATAGCAGTTGCTGAACATTCCAACATGGATAAAGCACAAGGAAAGACCTTAAAACAATCTGTACGAAGGTGATAGAGGTCATTAAGCAGAGAATGAAGAAATTCCTTAAACAAATCCATGAAAGCACATACAATGTGAGGAAATAAAGAGATTCATTAATGAAATCCAGGAAAACAAAACAAACAGTGGAAGAAAGTGAATAAAATTGTTTAAGGCCTGAAAATGAAAATAGAATCCATAAAGAAAACAAATACCAAAGGAATTTTGGAAATGAATTTAAAATTTCCGTAAAGAGAATTCATGAAATAATAGTTTGTGCTTTGGGAAAATCAAGAAGATGAATAAATCCAATTTAAAACTACCATAAGTGCAGAGAAACAATATACAAATTTGCCTAATCAGAAATTAAAGGTAACACATAACAATGGATAATGAAACAATCCAGAGATCCACAAGGACACACTTTAAAAAACTGCTTCTTGCTGGGAGGTGGTGGTGCACACCTTTAATCCCAGCACTTGGGAGGCAGAAGCAGGTGGATTTCTGAGTTCTAGAGTTTGAGGCTAGCCTGGTCTACAGAGTGAGTTCCAGGACAGCCAGGGCTACACAAAGAAACCTTGTCTCGAAAAACCAACCCCCCCAAAAACCCCAAAAAACAAAAAACAAACAAACAAAACAAAACAAAACAAAAAACAAAAAACAAAAAACAAAAAAACCCTGCTTCTTCACATTTGAAAATTGAAATTAACATGATAGTTTTCTCATAGGTAACATTTTGTGAAGGTCAAATCATGGTTAGATAGTCAAACAGATATAACTCCTAGTAAAATAGAAACAGTCAATAAAAGTCATCTCACTTGTCCCCCTTCCAAACAGTATTCCCCAAACCGTTTCCACCTTGTTGCTGTGTACAGGCTTCCAACTCAGGGGGAGATGCCCACTTGGACCAAAGGCCAGGCCATAAGAATCCCAGTTAGGACACCTTGTCACAGACATATTCTGCTCTCTCAGTGATCCTCCACTCCAGGATGATCCCTAATCCCTCTTCCCTCCTCTTCACTGTGTCCCAGGTCCCAACAGGGGCCTCGACCCCCTGTATGGCCCTCTTCTCCTTACCCAGTTCACCCTCATTTTGGAGCTGCAATGCTGCAGTGTCCTTAGATATAATAGGGCTATTGCACACCCTCCTGCCCTCTTCTCCTGCCTTCCTTTCAGAGTTGCCTGTCATCCCACAGCTACCCTTGGTCCTCATGGCTTTTGTGACTGCCTTTGTTTCCCTGACCCTTTCTTGTGGATGTGTCCACTCTTCTGGAGATTGGTTTGTCATCCTTGCCTTCTGTCCTCCACAAAAGCGCTGGTGCCAGATGTCCTGTCTCTCCTTGGGATTAACCCAGAACCCTGTTGAATGAGATGAAAACTCACTGGAAAGCTTGTGTTTTCCTCCAGTCTTACCTGAGTCCTGGAGTTTCCCATGACTATGCACTACAATGAAAACTTCCCCCAGCCCCCTTTTTCATCCACAGGAAATGTGTTTTCCACGATGCCTCACTTCTTCTAGGGATATCTTTTAGAAAATCTAAAGATTCTTCACCTTGCACCTGACCTGAATGATCCTAAATTTATTCACTTTTGCAATTGTATTTGGACACAATACCCCTTAAATAATCAATTCAAGGGACCACTTAATGACATTCCAGTTCCTAATGTTATTAGGGACTTTTACAGACACTAGAGGTGATCAGGGAAATAGAAAGAGAGTCCCTATTTCTTATTTTTCTTTTCTCCACCCCAAGCCTTGTCTGATTTGTCTTGTCTCTCTCCTACCCTGCCCCCCCTACACACACACACACACACACACACACACACACACACAGTAAATGTCATGTTTTAAAAAATTACTTGATGTATCTGTAGTTTATTGCACTGAAGAAGCTAGGAGGTAGACCTAGCAGGACGGGGAGAAAGCAAATGAGTAGCCCCTCAGCATGCAGGTTTTGTTTTATTGCCTATGAGTATTATAGGACCTTGGTATTCTGAAAAAGGATTGCAGATAATGGAAGAAGTTAGGCTTTAAGCAGAAGCAAGAGGGTACTGGGTTTGATTACTGCAAGTAAAGCAGCTTTGTTGACGTTAATAGCTAGCACCACTGCTTCTGCAGTTGCTTTGTCACAAGAAGTTAAGATAGTTACTTTTGTTATTCATTTAGCAAAAAATATGTTACTAATGTTCTGAGTATTCAAGAGGATTTAGACAGGCATTTGGAATAATGAATTGGCACTCTATGATACTGTTCAAATTATTGGAGAGGAGGTTCAGAGTTTAAGAGTAAGAAGCCATCTCTAGTGTCACACTAAATATCAGTGGATTTGTGTCACTTTGAAAATTTACAATGACAGTCATTACACTTGGGAGAAAGCTCAAAGACTCTTGCAGAGTATTTGGAATAATTCTTACATGCCTCAGGATGTTTTAACTTTGCTTACTGAGATTATAAACTTAAAAAATTCTGCTCTGCTGAGTTTTGATGGTGCAGATACTGCTGATAATTGTTTTTGTGGCTTAAGGTCAGTATTTCCATTTTGGTCAAGCTTCAAGAATGGCATATAGAGCTTGATCATGTTAGCCTTTCTTGTCCTGCAAATTCTTGTATTCCTGCCCATTGTAATAAAACTTGCATTTAACAACGCCAACATGTTGGTGTCCAAAATACATGGCTTGAAACTAAAAATGGATCCTGACACAGAGATATTAATTTAACAGGATGGCAGTCAGTGAAAGGTAAGATTCTGCACAGAGCCTTATGGACCTAAGACAGAATTGAATTGCTTTTGAAAATGTGTATTCCAAGATGGGTAAGGAAGGCATTTTTATCAGAATAACCTAAGATAGACTTAGTCTTGTTTATGAAATAAAAAAGGGGATGGGGAGAGCTTTTGGGGCCACTTGAAGAAATTTGGCAAGCACTTGTCACTGGGTTGATGGAAGTAGGTTCAGAAAAGAATATTCACTTTTGGGCTAATACAAAGCTTAAGGTAACCTCAGCCTAGGAATGGATGGCATTCCTTTTATCTTGGTCATCCTGACAAGTCCCTAGAAACAGTGACCAGGGGACTTTTTTTATTGCCTTCTTTGGTCTCTTTGTGTATTACCTTGTTTGACTACTTTATCTTTGAACTAAGAACTGAGCCTATTCTTTGGATCTACCTAGAATGGTATAAAAAGCAGACTGGGAAACAATGAACCCACTATAGCCTCAGCACTGGCTGGAGTCGTGTTATGTGGTTGTCTAATTGTCTTTTCCTTTTCAATTCTCACTCCCTCTATTGAGAACCTGTTGACTGACTGAGCTGGCTTGGTCAGTCTTACATCTGTCAGAATGGCCAAGTTCAGTAACACAAGAGACAGCTCATGCTGGCAAGGATGTGCACCCAAGAGAACAGTCCTCTATTGAAGGTAGGAATGCAAACATTTACAGTCACTATATAAATCACTATGATGATTCCTCAGAAAGATAGAAATCAATTTACCTCAAGATCTGCCAATACCACTGTTGGGCCTATAACCAAAGCATGATTCTTTCTATCACAGGGACACTTGGTCAACCAAATTTGTTCCTGCTCTATTCATAATAGCCAGAAATGTTAAAACCTTAATATCCTTTAAAAGAAAAATAGATTAAAAAGTGGTACATTTACACAATGGAGTATTATTCAGGTGTTTAAAAAAGGACCAAAAGGCTGTGGTATCACATAGTTGCAGAAGACCCTTGTGCAAAACTCCTGGGATTCACAATCTTGGCTCTCATCAAGCCCAGGTTGAGTTGGTGCACCCCAATATCTACTTCATCTATGAGCTGCTGAAGTGTATGGAGGAGCCAGTCCTGCAAAGCTGTGGTCTTTGCTGACTAGGGCTGATCCTATACCTGCCTGCTGCCCCTCAGCATGGAACAGCTTCAGCACCCAGCATTTCTTGTCTTCCTGGGAGACAGAGAGAGCATAGGGCACTGATGCTGTGTGCAGGCTACAAGCACAAAGGTTGAGCCTAGTGAGCACTCCCTTCCCCTTCCCTGATGAGCCTCAGGTTGTCAGAGAGGTATACAGCAGCTTGTAGCTGGCAAAGAACCTGACCCCTAAATCCCTGCCTAGCCACAGGATCTCCCAGACTCTGGGCAATAGCAGAGTACCTGAGAAGAGTCTTAAGGATGGTCCAATATTTTGCTGTTTGAGAAACCTTGAACCAGACCACCAACTGGTTGCAATGCATGTTTTCATGTAAAGATGTTTGGGATAGATAGATAGATAGATAGATAGATAGATAGATAGATAGATAGATAGACAGATAGACAGACAGACAGATATGTATGTGATATAGAGATACATACATACTGTATGACACACTGCCACTATGACAAATAAATATGGGAAGAAGAGGTGGAAAAGATGGAGGAACAGAGCAGTAAATGCATGATGCAGGAAGGCAGAACTGGAGACGGGATGGCCATGACAGTTGTAAGAGAAAGCTGTGGTTGGTGGAGGAATATGTCATTACTGAATAGGGCCAATAGGGTGGTGTATAGCAGCTTGGAGCTAGTGCAGACTCAGCTCCCAATCATGCTGCCCAGCTGTATAATCAGCCAGACTTTGAGAAATGACAGGATGTCTGATATGAAGAATTTTTCATTTTCTGGATTTGATCTCCTCAAAATACAGCTGTGGTCCCAGTGATGCCCTTGGGGTGGAGATAGCAGACTCATACACTTGACATGTGGCATGAAAAAGTTTCTTCCAGACTCTAGGGAGTGTTTCCAAGGATTTTAAGAATATATGTTGGTTATATATGTCTAGAATTTAAGAATGAAGGTTAGGAAACATGGGAGAAAATCTCCCATATACGATCTCAATGCAGATAAGACCCAAAGTACAAGGAGTATTCTTGGCCTTATATAAGGCATAAGGTAGGAAAGACATGCAGTCATCATAAGTTTCAAGGGTTAATTTGGTCAAGGCCTTCTTCAAGGTCCCATTAATCCTCTCAAACTGTTGTAAAGTTTCAGATACCTGAGAGATGAAGGCTGGTCCATTGTCAGACCCAAGCAGGAGAGGCAAACCATATCTGAGTATAATGTTTTCCAGAAGCTTCTTTGCTACTACACTGGCAATCTCCTTCTTTGTAGTGTAGGCTTCTGTCTACAGTGAAGAGCACCTATAAAATCTATCAGATATTTATATCTATTTGTTCCCTGCTTTATTTCTGTATACTTTATTTCCCAATTATTCCCTGGATGTTTGCCCCTAATTTGACATCCTGAAGCTCCTTTATTTTATTTATATGAGTACACTGTGCTCTCCCCAGACACACCAGAAGACAGCATCAGATCCATTATGGATGGTTGTGAGCCACCATGTGGTTGCTGGGAACTGAACTCAGGTCCTTTGGGAGAGCAGTCAGTGCTCTTAACCACTGAGCCATCTCTCCAACACCATCCTGAAGCTCCTTGATTAGGGTCTGAGTGATTCACAGCCTGGCAGTTGGGACACTGTCAGATTACCTGATCAACCAGGTATTCTAAGTGAAATATTTTGTATCTTCAACTTCGTAGAAATTCCTTTAGATTTCGGTGACCCAGGGGTGAAGCTTGATGAATGTGATGAATGAGTTGCTTAATAAATTTCTTAGGTAGGATGGTAAGGCTCTCACTTGTTAGTAACCATCTATCTCTTCTGTAAATTTCTTTGCATTTGTTTTCATCTTGTTAATCTTCAGCAGTATATTCAGGGATGGCAGGGAGCTCAAGGGGTGGCAAGGATACCAGGATGTTGGTGGTGGAAGCTTTGACAGCCTCTCTTGTGGCTTTATTAGCTTGTCTGTTTCCTCAGGCAATTTCTGATATTCCTTTTTGATGCCCAAGGCAATGAGTATGTCCACTTTTAGAGGAAACCATGATGCCTCTACCAAGGCAAACATTTCTTCCTTATTTTTCTTGTCTTAACTTCAGCAGTCAACAATCCTCTCTCTTGATATATGGGCCCATGTGTATGAGCCATTGCTAAGACATATCTTCAAGTCAGCATAAATGTTGGCTATATTACCCTCTGCCAATTTCAAATCCCAAGTTAGAGGTGTCAACTCAGCCTTGTAGGTAGATGTGCCTGGCCTCATAGCAGGTGCTCAAACAACAGAGTCCAAGTCTACCACTGCCAACCTAGCATACTTGATTCCGTTCTGGATGATTCCATTCCCATTTATGAAGCAGATTCACTCTGCATCTGGCCAGTGTATGTTAGTGTATTCCTGCTTGGTATCTGGATATGCTCCAAAATCTACAGAGTAATCATGCTCTGTTTGAGGATAGGTCAGGTAGCAGGTGGACTGGGTTTAGGGCAGATGATGAGTTGTACTAGCTGGTTTTGTGTCAACTTGACACAAGCTGGAGATATCACAGAGAAAACACCTTCAGTTGAGAAAATCATCATGGCTTCCCCTCAAAATGGACATAATTCATTGCCCTGAGCATCCAAAAGGATCATCAGAAATAGCTTGAGGAAACAACTTTTTTGAGATCCAGCTGTAAGGCATTTTCTCAATTAGTGATTGGGGGTGGGGGGCTTTTGGGTGATACCATCCCTACACTGGTAGTCTTGGGTTCTATAAGAAAGCAAACTGAGCAAGCCAGGAAAGCAAGTTGGTAAGAAACATCCCTCCCTGGCCTCTGCAGCAGTTCCTCCTTCCTGACCTACCTGACTTCCTTTGGTGATGAACAGCACTGTGGAAGTGTAAGCAGAACAAATCCTTTCCTTCACAACTTGCTTTTTGGTCATGAAGTTTGTGCAGGAATAGAAACCCTGACTAAGACATGGATTATATCTTATGTGACAGGGATTCAAAAATAGCACCTGGAAGTGCACCAATTTGGCATTGGATAGCTGTTGGCAAGATGGTTTCTTTTTTTTTTCCCTAGACAGGGTTTCTCTGTATAGCCCTGGCTGTCCTGGAACTCACTCTGTAGACCAGGATGGCCTCAAACTCAGAAATCCACCTGCCTCTGCCTCCCAAGTGCTGGGATTAAAGGCTTGCACCACCACTGCCTGGCAGCTAGATGGTTTCTTCAGGGTCCTCCAATAGCATGGGGGTGGTGATAACAAGGTCTTGTCCCATGATTTCTTGTCAGTGTTCTTAACCAGCAGGGCAGTAGTATCTATGATCTAGAGGCAGACTGACCAACCTTGGGTCACCCGGTACAGCTTTTTTAATACGTAACAATGTAGTCTTTTCCATGGACCCAAAGTTTGGGTGAACACGCCCTTGGTTATCCCTTTTCTTTTATCTATGTACAGCTAGAAGGGTTTATGTAGGTCCATAATCAGGACCAGTGCCTTCAACAAGGCTTTTTTCAAGGTCTTAAAAGCCATGTCTATTTCAGGGGTCTAGTCTATCTTATCTTCTTTACCCCTGGTAGCCTCATATACTGGTTTGGCTATCTCAGTGAACACTGCAACCTAGAGACTACAACACCTGCCAGATCCCAGAAATTCCCATACTTGCCTCATGATGATGGAACCAGCTTGCTAAGTATAATTTGCATTCAGGCCTCTGACAGTATGTGTTGGCTCCCTTTAAGTATGTACCACAGGTAGGTTACCTCAACTTGACAAAGCTGAACTTTCTTAGCTGACACTCATTTGCCTGGCTGATTCAGCTCCTTTAGCAGGTCTAATGAGGACTCTTGACATGTCTCCAATTCAGTGATGATATGCAGGAAGTCTGTTCCTACCTCTCTGGATATTGGGTATTGCGTGATTTAGACTGGGGTGGCTTCAGCCTTCAACTGGACAAGAACTGAAGCCCAATAATGGGTTCTTTTTTTGCCCATACCTCAAAGCCTTCTTCTGAAAGTAAAGAGAGGCTTAGAGAGGGACTGATTGAGGGAACAATTTGTACTCTCCTTCCAGGACCAAAGTGAGAACATGGATGGAGCCATTCTTATCCAGCATTTTCACTCCCTCTGGGTCAAAATGGATCTGGGCTCCCAATTGGTGAGAAAAATCTCTTCCCATCAGGGCATATGAGCACCCAGAGATAACCATGAATGAAAGGGTTACCTGTCCAACTCCCAAGTCCATCTTTATTTGATTAGTCCATGGATTGGTCTTGGTGCCCGTTGCTCCTGTACCAGTGTTTTTTATTTGAAAATGGCCCCAGTGCTTGTTTCAAGACAGAATGGTGTATCCCTATGTTCACCAATAATCTATGGCTTTCCCCTCCTCCTTTAGAGTTACCCATGGCTCATGGAATGGGGTTGGGCCCCAAGGCTCTCAGTCATATAGTTCTTCCTATATGAACTTAAAAGAAGTTACTTACCAGCAAAACCATCCAGGCAATGAAGTTCTTGACAGATATCAGGGGCAGTTTGTTTACCAAAAGCCATGTTTGCCACTGATGATTTTCTGTTTTTTTTCTGGGTTAAAGGGAGTGTAGGTCCTAAAGGCTTAAAAAAAAAAGTCTTCCTAGATATTCTCTAGGTCTCTCATTATTTCACCTGACTTATCTTTGATAAATTTGTGGACCAACTAGAGAGTCTTCTCTGAGGCCCACCCAACATACTCTGGTGTTAGGTCCACAGCTTCTCCTTACCTTAAACAGTGGTAAAATCCAAGGTGGGTCTGGTCAAAGTTAAAGCTGTATCAATATTAGCCTGTACTTGGGTGGGCAGTCCATTTGCTCCCAGAACCAATTTCCAAGGATCTCCTGCAATTCTCTATCTTTCTTCTGTTGTGAATAGAACCTGTAGCAGTTGCTGACAACCATCCCAGGTGATTTGATGAGTGAACATGATTGAATCTAAAAGACCTATAAATTCTAAGGGTCTTTCTGAAAATGTGGGCATGGGAGGGGAGTTATTACAACTTCCAATTATAAAAGTCATTAATGGCCAATGGTACATAGGACATAAAACTATCTCCCATGTACATCTATGGGTTCAGAAGACTGGAAGAGTAAGGTCATTGTAGAGTCATGGGCAGTACAGCCTGAGTGTGAGGTGGACTTCAAATGAGAGTCAGGAGAGTCAGGGAAATCAGAATATGTTCTTTCCTTGACCTTTGTCAGTTGGGCAGGGGCAGGGGCAGGGGCAGGGGCAGGGGCAGGGGCAGGGGCAGGGGCAGG
>NW_021619867.1:0-15870 GCF_004785775.1 Grammomys surdaster | reverse complement strand
GCAGGGGCAGGGGCAGGGGCAGGGGCAGGGGCAGGGGCAGGGGCAGGAGCAAAGATATAAGGAAAAGGACTGAAATTCTCTTTGTTGGCAGAAGGAGGACGCAAGGCAGGAAGGAGGGTAAGGGAAGAGGGTGGGGAGTGGTGCAGCCAGTGACAAAAAAGGATTTAAACCAAACAGGGGGCTTTTGACCATTAGTGCCATTAGACGATATTTTTTACTTGGTCTGGGTGGCCCTTGGCCTCATACACAACAACCTTCAACTTGTAGACTATAGGGACATGAAAAGTTTCTTCCTTAGGCCATACTACTTCATAAGTGGGCTATTTTTACAAAATTTTCTGGGAACAATAACCAGATCTGAATCTCCTACAAGTTGGTAGAAATCCTTGAAATGTCTAAGGACCAAACCCAGTGGGGTACTCTATGCCTGTTCCATCTTAGAGATCTAAAAATCTTATACTCAGGAACAAAAACCCCAGGCAAAATACACACAGAAAAGGATAGACACAGTAGGACAGAAATCATAAAAAAAATTACACATGGATAGAATAATGTTCCCAAGAAAGCAAAACCAAAAAGAAAAAGCTGTCTCAGATGATCTTACTTCCTGTGCAGTGAAAGCCCACAAACCCACAGCCTTACGACCAATTTAGAAATCAGATGAGAACTACCAAGTTTTCCAGATAGGGTTCATGAATGTCCTCCATAGTCTGCTTTTTCCCTCTTGGCTTCCAGATTGAGCCAGAATAAGAAAACACAGAAGTGACAATTGGTGACAATTGACAAAACAAGAAACAAACTTACTGATAAGAGAAGGAGGAGGAGGAGGAGGAGGAGGAGGAGGAGGAGGAGGAGGAGAAGGAGAAGAAGAAGAAGAAGAAGAAGAAGAAGAAGAAGAAGAAGAAGAAGAAGAAGAAGAAGAAACAACCACCTTAACTATTTGGGTCAGAGATTTTCAGCAAATCCCAGACAACCCCTAAATATAAAGGTCTGCAATTCACTGAAGAATGATACCCCACACTCAAATGTTATACAACAGCCAAAAATGGGCATTTTGCAGAGATCCTGCCATACATCGGGAAGGAAGTTGGAGATGTGTGTTTTACTGAGTTAATTTAAAGCCTGTTAGGGTAAGAGTGGGTAACATTTATGTTTCTTGGCCTTGATTGGTTGGCTCTATCTCCAGAGCTATGGGTTCCTTTGGGATTGGTCAACGTTCTGGGACGTTTTGTGGTGGTTTTTTTTTTTGTTTTGTTTTGTTTTGTTTGTTTGGTTTTTTGTTTTTTTTTTTTTAGAATCATTGATGATCAACTATTTGGGCATAGGCTCAACTTAGACTAGTTGGTAGGCAGTTCCTGGGAGCTCCTGATTGGCTGCCTGTGAGGAATGTTTTTTCCTGGAATTTACTTGGACATTTCTACTTCTGGGAAATAGAAACTCAGGATATATAGTTTAGCAGCTTTTAATTCTTAGGACAACATTGAAGAGTCAGGAAAGAGATCTGTGTCATTAAGTAAAGGTATACATGGCCCCCCAAAAACCTTTACTTATTTTTGCAAATATTGACTTTAGCTGTAAATAGAATACTATTAGATTTACTAGTCAAATAAATACTGATTTAATCTTTGGCTTTTGAAAATGCTAATTGAGAATGTAAAAGAGTGATTAGATCTTTAAAGGCAATATCAGCACAAATAGAGGACTGGATTAGAGATAGAGCTGATGTTGGATCACATGTTTATGGTGCTAATTTGATAGAAATCATTTCTACAGGTATTAAGAAAAATAAAAATGACAGATGTTTTAATTTTGCTAAGCAAGGTCATTTGAACATGGATTGTAGGCAAAGCATTCCTAGAAACAATGTTTTTGGTGGTTTTGTTTCATTTTGTTTTCCTAGAGATGATCCAAAGATAACTCCTCAGCATTCTGGAATATGCAGAAGGTGAGGCAAAGGTTAGCATTGAACTAATGATTGTAGTTCCACAAGGGATAGAGACTGTAAACCTCTGCCATGAGATAATGCCCTATGGTGCTGCATATAAATTTGGACTACCTGTGGACTTAAGTAACATATAAAGCTGGAGAGTATGTCTTTAAACATTTTTGGCTTAAGGATGAAGTAGATAGATTCAGTTCAAATACAGACTCTTCAGGTAGAAAAACACATACCTATAATTTTGATCTTGGAACTAGAAGACACATCCTTAACTTGGCCACACCTTCTGCTGGAGGCCTATATAGCACATAGATGAAGGAAATTTTGTGTCTTTGCCTGATTACTCTTTTACTAGCAAGCCCATTTCTTCACTGGCATTAGAACCTACTTCAGAATTCTTGTAGAAGAAAATCTGAGACTTCAAACCTTGTGGAGTAAGTAAATACTTGCTTTAGCCATTGTTATGTCAACTGGACCTCAGCCTACAGGTTTGTCGCATACATTTACTTTCTATTTATATAGGAAAATTCATTCTATATGTTCTCTACAGGACCCTCACTTATACAACACACTTGAAAAGAGAATGTATAAGAATTTCCAAACTCTTCTAATGTTGGATAGAATAGCCACAACTAGTTACTGTTGACCTAAGACTCAATAAACACACAAAGAGAAATACACCCACAAGGAGAGGGGGAAACAGAAAGAAACAAACTAACAGAGACAGAGAGAGATTTAATTGTCACTTAACTACAGGTCTGTATTGTATTCTGTAAAACAAATATTGAAAGCTACAGAGAAAACTGCATAGAAACACAAGTTTCCAACATCATAAAAAGAACAATTTAGGAGAAATTAAAACTAAAGTCTAAAGTGTATCTACATTTGTACCTTACAAAATGAAGAGTAAATAGAATATAGTTCTTTTTAGATCAATGTTAACTTCCACACTGACTCCAGCAGAAATGTCAAGAGATTTGAAAGACAAGAACTGGAGCTACACACATATCAGTGTTCAGAAATTCTGCAAGGACATATGCTCCACTATGTTCATAGCAGCCTTATTTATAATAGCCAGAAGCTGGAAAGAACCCAGATGTCCTTTAACTGAGGAATGGATACAAAAAATGTGGTACATTTACACAATGGAGTATTACTCAACTATTAAAAACAATGAATTCTAAAAATTCTTAGGTAAATGGATGGAACTAGAAAATATCATCCTGAGTGAGGTAAGCCAATCACAAAAGAACACACATGGTATTCACTCACTGATTATTGGATATTAGCCCAGAACCTTGAAATACCCAAGATTCAACTCACAGACCACATGAAGCTCATGAAGAAGGAAGACCAAGTATGGGTGCTTCAGTCCTTCTTAAAAGGGGTAACAAAATACTCAAGGGAGCAAATATGGAGAGAAAGGGAGGGACAGAAACTGAAGGAAGGGCAATCTGGAGACCATTCTACCTGGGTATCCATCCCATGTGTAGTCACCAAAGGTAGATGCTGATGTGGATGTCAGGAAGTGCATGCTGACAAGAGCCTGATATATCTGTCTCCTTAGAGGTCTGAAGGAGTCTGACATATTCAGAGGCAGATGCTCACAGCTAACCATTGAACTGATCATGGGGTTCCCAATGGAGGAGTTAGAGTGAAGACTGTAAGAGCTGAAAGGTTTTGAGGCCTCATGAGGAGAGCAACAATACCAACCAACCAGAGCTCCCAGGGTATAAACCACCAGCCTGGGAGCCCTTAGGGAGGGATCCATCACTCCACCTGTATATGTAAGGGAGGATGGCCCTGTTGGGCATAGGTGGGAGACGAGATCCTTGGTCTCATGAAGGCTGGATGCCCTAGTGGGTGGGAATTTGAGGGTGGGGAGGTGGGAGTGGGGGGTATGTAGGGGCACATCCGCAGAGAAGCAGGAGAAGGGGTGATGGGATAGGGGGTTTCTGGCCGGTGGTGGGGTGGGGTAAGGGAATAACATGAAATGTAAACAAAACATCCAATAAAAAAAAAGAAATTCTGCTACAAGTTGAGTCTTAGCAACTTTTCATTTTGTGTGGACGGAATTGGGAAAAAGACTACAAGCCCAGTGTTCTCTTAGAGCCCAATGACAAAGCAGCATGAGATTTAAGAGTACAACTAAGTGGGGTTAATGAAGAAAGCTAAGATTATCTGTCAGTTTACCTGGGGTTGTTCAGCTGTCCTGAGAGCCAAGTTTGGGCAAATTCCAGTTCTGGATCAATGTCATAAGCTTTCTGCAATACCAGCACTGGAAATTCAAAAAGTTTATCCTTCAATATTTCCTTCTCTCCCATTGGCCTTGGCTTCTCCCTGAAGATTAGCTCATCCTCTGCTGCAAGGTAAACATAGTAAGAGCCTTTTTAACATGTCTGGACAGAATATGACACTTGCAATCAAGTATCCATGGTACATGTTGACAGATGGCCTATGGGAGCTGTGGGCAAATTCCCTCTTCACAGACTGATGTGTGTTGGTAGGTGGCCACAAATTCAGGGATCACAAGGCCATCCTAGTTGCTTGATTTCCAGTTTTCAGAGCTATGTTTGAACATGAAATGGAGGAAAGCCTAATGAACTGTGTTGAGATCCATGACCTGGATCCCCAAGTCTTCAAGGTGATGATGGGCTTCATTTACACCAGGAAGGCTCCAAACCTCCATAGTCACTCCATGGCTACTGGTGTGCTGGAAGCTGCTGACAAGTATGGCCTAGAGGACTTGAAAGTCATGTGTGAGGATGCCCTCTTTAGGAACCTCTCTGTGGAAAATGCTGCACACACTCTCATCCTGGCTGACCTCCATAGCACAGAGCAGCTAAAGATTCAGGACCTGGATTTCATTACAGTTCATGCTTCCGAGGTCTCTGAAACATTGGGGTAGAAGTCAATGGTGAAGTCACATCTCCTATTGGTTGCTGAAGCATTTCACTCACTGAGTTTTTCAGTGTCCTTTCTTGGATCAATCATTCAAATCCCTAAAGTGATCATAGGAGTTGGTCAGTTATGACCTACACCTGTCTTCCAACACTAACTACCTGTGTTATTACCAATGATTTCTGGGTAGACAACAGAAAGTTTACTGGAAAATTTACACTGAATCTGGGGAAGAAGCAGCATGGTGACTCAGGATTAAAAACACCCGTAATAAGTTAAAACGGTGGGTGGGGGAAGGGCAGCACTGCAGTCTGGAACATTCTACCTGACATCTATTAGGTTGATGTTCTTGTTTGATTATTGTCTGATGTCTTGGAAACTGGGATTCAATTTAGGTGTTGGCCTTAAGCGCAGGCCAACTGAATTTATTTGGAAAAATCTGTCTTCATTAGACTGAGCAGAAGAGATCTCTAGGGCCAGAAGAAAGGAGAAAGCAAATATGAGTATCTACTCATCAGAGAAAGAAAGACAAAGAAGACTTTCTTTTTAAAGACTCAGTTTGTGGGCACTCAGCTGCAAAGCAATTACTGCTCTCTCAGAGAACTCTGCGTCCGTTTTCAGCACACACAGAAGAGTTTTCATCTACCTGTAACTGATGATCCAGATTATCTGAAGCCCTCTCTGGTGTTCATGGCCATAAACAGCCATGCCTCTATAGACAAAACCTTAACCAAATAAAATATAATATGAATAAAACATTTGAAATAAGTCTGTGGATTCCAGAAATGTTTATGTTCAGAGAAATCATTTGTGGTCCAATCAGCCAAGCTCAGCTGTGGGTGTTTGTGCAGCCCCCTTGTTGTCCTACCAGTATTAGAAACCCTTTTTCTTTTTTGTGGCATTTAATATTGGCAAATTAGAACTCCATCATCATGCTCTTACGCTGACTGAGAAGAGTAGGCTAAAGTGGAGGGAATCTACACCTCCTGGGAAAGATGTGTTTTTGGGTCAAGGCATGAAAAAAATCTTTTATGTGTTTTGAAAACATTAGAAGGGATTGATTTATTATGGATTCATACTCCCTAGGCCAATGGCTCTCAAACTTCCCAATGCTGTGACCCCTTAAATCAGTTCTAAATGTTATGGTCAACCAAAACCATTAAAGTACTCTGTGACTACTTCACATTTGTAATGTTGCTACTGTTATGAATCATACTGTAAAGAGCCGATATACATGATATCTGTTATTCAACCAGTATGAATGTGTCAAAAGACTGACAAAGGGATGCAGATCCACAAGTTAAGGAATGTGGCTCCAAGCCATACCTGCCAGCACACCAGCTAGGTTGCCTATAGAACTTCTCTTCCTTCAGTTCCCCTAGTCCTAATACCACAATTTGTACCTCATCTCTGTAGCACATCACCTGTGGGAGTCTTCATTGCCCATGCTTCCCACATCCCGTGGATCCTCCAGATCTTCCCCTTTTAACCTCCATCCCCTCACTCTTTGCTCTTTCCCAGTCCCCAAGCTAGGCTTGCACCCCTGCCAACCCAAGTGCCACTCTTTCTATGGTATCAGAAGGCTAAAGGCACGTCCACACCTCTCTCTTTGCTTCACTACTTACTATCTCCCCATTCTTATTCCCAGCTCTATAACAGGAAATCTGCTGTGCTTTTTCTGACATATAAAGCACCAACCCCAGTGGATCACAAAGAACTTTCCCTCAATCTTCCTTCCCCCAACTCAGCCAATCATTTTACCCTCTAATCCCCGCAAGCATTCACTAAGAACACAGAAGAAACACAGAAAGTCTCCTTCTTCAGAGACTTGAAGTTTTCAACATACAGAGCTTTCACTTTCTTGGTTAGATTCACTCCAAGATATTTTATATTATTTGTGACTATTGTGAGTGTGTCATTTCCCTAATTTCTTTCTAAGCCTGTATATCTTTCATGTAGAGGAAGGCTACTGATTTGTTTGAGTTGATTTTATATCCAGACACTTTGCTGAAGTTGTTTATCAGGTTTAGGAGTTCTCTGGTGGAAATTTTGGGATCACTTAAGTATACTATCCTATCATCTGCAAATAGTGATATTTTGACTTCCTCCTTTCCTTTTTGTATAACTTGAATTTTTTTTGTTGTCTAATTGCTCTGGCTAGGGTTTCCAGTACCACACTGAATAGGTAGGGAGAGAGTGGGCAGCTTTGTCTAGTCCCCGATTTTACTGGGATTGCTTCAAATTTCTCTCCATTTAGTTTGATGTTGGCTACTGGCTGGCTGTTGTGGGCCATCGGCCACAGTCGACCGGGTTCACCTGAAAGGAGAGGCTGGGAAGGGACAGGAGGGTGAGAAGAGATGAAGCCAGGACAAAGGTTTCTGATCGAGGCTCAATGCTTTAATGTTCAGCTTTCAATTTAAAGGGGATAGCCCACCCCCACGCCCAGAGTTCCTTCTTGCTTCAGCCCACTGGGGGTGAGCAGAAACCATCCTGCTGGAGGTGAGAGGAATCCATAGGTAATTGCGGGCCAGAGATGTCTCAAAGCAAGCTCAGTAGGCAGTCTATTCCTCTCAGCTTGTGTACCAGGCTAAGGGCAGCCAGAAAGGTGCCAAGGCCAAAGCAAGTACTGCCTCCGCCAAGGGCAGGCAATGCCTCCAGGCCATACCTCCAGAGTCCTATTGTTTGGTCTATTGTGGTAAACAAGGTCTGCTCAAGGCTGGGGGAAGGGCACAGTTCCCCCTTTTTAGTTTTATAAGATATGAGCAGTGCCAGCAGCTGGATGGGTACAATAGTTCATCCCATCTAGGGTACAGAGTGGCCAGGCGACCGTGCCTGGCTTAGGTTGGCATCTATATTACTCCTATATTACTCGTCTTTAAGGAACATACATAGCATATTGATGTAAGCCTTTGTCTTAGGTTTACAGGAGCTCAAGACACTCTTACCTGTCGTTGACTAACCGGCCATCAGTGGCACACTCTTTCCCATAAGACCAAAACCACATTCAGACCAAAGGACCTGTGGGCGTGCACTAGATGCAATTCTTCATAGCGATGGATAACTGCTATGATGAAAGCTGAGCTTGCTGACAGTGATCCTGTGTGAAGGCAACCTATCTGCTTGAGACCCAAGGTTTAAAAGGTTAAAAGCAACATGATTTATCCAAGCAATGTAGAAAATAAGGTTGGGAGCAGAAATGTTCCAGTGTCTAATCTAACTGCTAGTTGACAGGGATTTAGACACAAAGTCTGGCCACCACGTATAGTGGGTGGCTTTAAGTATTGATGGAAACTACATGCCAGGTTAAATCTGCTGGCAGATAAGGATTTTGAGCCATCATCATCAGAATCACAATTATTAGGCTCGAGATCTGTGTCCACTTGACAGACCAATCTTTCAGGGAGCCATTGGGCGCCGTTCTCTTTTTCTGAAAAAATACATACTGAGCCACGGCCCCAAATTAAAACAAGGTTGGGATCACACCAAGTATTAGTTAAAGGGTCTCTCCACATGACCCTGGCAAATGAGCTGGAAGTAACCGGATGCCAGTGGCGATCCGCTGCAGACTGACCCTTAGCATCAGTTTGCAGAAAATTTAAAATAAGACAAAAGCAAGGTGTACTATTGTTGACCCCGGGGGGTATAATTCCCCCTTTTTAGTTTTTAAAAGCCAATTTTTCAGAGTTCCTTGTAAAACCAGGGAAGAACCATCAATAGTTGTTCTTCCCACATTCAAGAGAGTTATCAAGATATTATTTTAAAGTTCCATAATCTCTCTTTCACAATTCCTTGTCCTTGAGGATAAGGAATCTCAGTAATAAGAATAATATTAAATTGTCAACATACCATCTCAAATGTTTGACTGTCAATAGCCAGTTCCATTGTCTATAATCTGATATGGAACATAGAAAAATAATGTAGGCAATAACTAATTATAATTTTTAGTTGCTTTTCTTGTTAAAGCAGTTGCAACTAAAAAGCCTAAAAGGGTATCAAGCCATATGTACATATTTTAATTTTCTAAAATCAAAATGAGTAACATCTTTTTGTCATAATTGATCACGTATAAGTCCTCAAGGCTTAACACCATTATGAAAATTGAGGACACTGAGAACAAGTTTTTGCAATTTAACTTGCACACTTTCTAGAAATATCACATTATTGTCTCAAGCTATTATTATTTTGATGATATAAAGAATAAGATTGTATGGCCAATTGTTTCTATAAGGTCTATAATCTGACTGGTATACAAATCTGCTCTGGCTTTGTTTTGGGGTCCAGGCAATCCAATGAGCTCTTAAATGTCTTATAAAGAAACAGTGCATGTTTCTTAAATTAAGCTGTATTTCTATAAATAACTGTAAAATTTGAGAATTAGCAATATCTAAGAAAAGAACAATTTTAAGCAATTATAAACCATGAGCCATATACTGGCTATGAGCATACAAATTTAAAGCTTGAGTTTTAGCATTTCAAACAGTGGCTACAGCACGTAATTTAATTATTTATGCTGAAGCAGGGGAAAATTCAAGAAAATGAACATGTGATATAATTATATATACTCTCTAATCAATAGATGAGACATCTGTAAATATAGTAAATATTTTTTCTATGGGCTACATGCAAATCTACAGGAAATACAAAAGCATGCATAGAGAACAACTGTAACAACTTGTCTTATGGATAATGATTATCAAATTTGTCTAAAAACTTTGCCATGTAATAGGCCAAATATCATTATTCTCCAATAATCAACTTAAATTCTATTTGGAATAAGGAATTAACATTTTATCCAAAATACTTTCAGGATTCTATCTTACAATTCTGTGTTAACACTGTAATTGTTTCATAATAAGATGTTCAAACTTTACATGTACATGAAGAAGGATGAAACCACATTAATGGTTTCTCTTGCCAAAGGGCTGTTGTGAGCACATGAGTAGCAATAATGAAAACAGCCAACAATTTATCATAGTCTATATAATTTATCTTTTGATAACTAACAGCGTACTCTATACTTTTACAAAACTATCTATCCCTCATAAGTTACTGTTGAGGGGAATTAGGATTTGTATCCCCCTTGAAAACATCAAACAGAGGTTCAAGTTCTCCTATGGTAAGCTTAAGATGAGGTTTTAGCCAATTAATATCTGTTAACAACTCTCAAATCATTAAAATAAACCATTTTTTGTATGTATGCCTGCAAGCCAGAAGAGGGCACTAGATTCCACTACAAATGGTTGTGAGCCACCATGTGGTTGCTGGGAATTGAACTCTAATATTTTTAGTTGTGAGTCTAGCCTTTAATGGCGGAACCAGCTCTCTAGCCCCAATTACCCATTCTTATTGGAATTTTCTGTGCCACAATCTGTTTAAGATATAACTGAGTTCCCAAATACTGAGAAGATATTGTCTTTGAATCTTTTCTGGAGCAATAAGCACTCTAAAATTTTAAAGCTCATTGTATTAGAGCAAAGGCGTACAGAAAAACTCCTTTAGAGAGATCAGCTAACAAAACATACAATGAATAATATACACTGAGAGATTTAAATGCTTAACTTTTGTATTAAAGCAACAACAAATTCTTATATAAGACTATTAATCATTCTTTGAGGCAACCTTTTTAATGATATCGCTTCATGGGCTCTCAAAAATCACTAGTAAATTCATTGAATTTAAACCTCACCACCTTTACCAGGATGTAAAAGAACAATAAAAACAATCTTTTAAATCTATAATAATTCTATATGTATTTGCTAGAATGGTAACTGAAGTAGGCAAGACAGGCTGTAATGCCCCATTAGTTTCATAAATCTTAAATTTGAACTTTGCTTTTGGATTAATTGAATAACCAACTCCTTTTAGCTGAGTGAGAGTATCAGATAAAAGCCAAGCTGAAGGCAATCTTGCCCTCTAATAATTGTTAAATAGCCCCAGTATCTATTAATCCTTTAAAACATTTTTCCTTCAATTATTAACTTAAGATTAGGTCTCTTGTTACTGATAGGACCTAATACACATCAGAGGAACCAGAGCCATCTTGTCTTCTATCACTCTCAACAAATTTGGAAGGAAGGACCCAAAACAAGTTGAGGAATTCTTTTGTCAGCAGGTAGTTACAATGCCATGTAGGGAAGCAAGCTAATTTTAATTCCTCCAACATAATAACAACTCCTGGCCCATAAGCTGTTGTGAATTTTGGGCCTGAGGCTGACACCTCCCCCACAAGGAACAAGCAAGGCAATCAACAAATTCCAGAAAACACCTTTCTAGGTGCTGATCATGAAGACCAAACCAAGACAAAAGGAATGTCTCACCCAAGCTTCTGCAGAGCCCAGTCTGTATTGTCTTAATTTAAATGTAAATGTTCTTAATCTCGGCTTGTTTTCAGAGGCCTGGCACAAAGATTATCTTTCCCGTAGGCGAGCGCTGTATCACAACTTGTTTTAAATATTTTTATTTAACTCTACCTGCTGTCTCCTTTTCTATAAACATGGGCGAATCAAAAATCCCAAACTCAAGATTAGAACTGCCAACTGTAGCCAATGGAATACTGGCAGTTTAACTAAATTTTTAAATTTCTTTTGTAACATTAGAGTATAACCATAATTTTGAGAAGCAAAACCAAAAGCAAAATCAATGTAAACAATCTATTTTCTATTTCATGTAGTATTCTCAATTTTTCACAAAATTGATGGAGCTTTTATAACCTGGGCCACTGTCAGTTTTTATCTGTTTAGGCACATCCAATACAGCGATTGCAGCAAGCATATGAGTGATCACATGTTTGCTTGCTTCTCCAGGTTGTAATGTCGCATAGATGAAACCACTGTATGTATCTACACATACATGTATATATTTTTGATTTCCAAATTCATTATAATGAGTAACATCTATTTTCCAGAGACTGTTTGGTATCAGTCCCTTTGGATTTATGCCCAAATGAGGAACTGGTAAAAGTGTAACACATGATGGACGTTGTTTGACAATTTGTCTAGCTTGTTCTCTGGTAATTTTAAACATGACCTTTAAAGTTTGAGAATTAAGGTGATGTAACTCATGAGCCTTTATGGCCTGATCCAAGTTAGATGGCAGGTCTGATAAAGTCCCTGTGGTTACACAAGTGATTATATCTGCCTTGGTGTTTCCCTCAGAGTGAGGAACTGGTATCCCACTGTGGGTTCTCAGGTGTCCTATAAAGAATTTACACTTTTTCTTCAAAATTAATTGTTGGCATTGTAAAAACAAAATGGCTGCTTCTGAGGAATGCTTTATTTGTGCATCAGTTTCTAGCAAAGGGATAGATTGAGCTATATATGAGCTATCTGTGTAAATATTAATGGTTTGATTTGGAAATGCTTGAAACACAGCAATAACAGTATGTAATTCAACCAATTGAGCTGACACAGATTATGTAAAAAAGGAGATTACTTGATCTTTAAAGGCATAAGTGCCTGTTCCTAATGAGGAACCATCAGTGAAAACTAGCAATGCTTCCTCTATAGGTGCATGTGCAGTACGAGATGGAAAAACAAATGCATGGTGATTACAAAACTGAACCAATTTATCTGGTGGATAATGATTATCTAGCTGACCACCAAATGAGGCACATGTGATAGGCCAAACTTCAGAACTCTGCATAAGCCAATCAACCTGCCTTGTATAGAGTTGTACTATGACATCAGGATATTTTCCAAAATATTTTTAACTGTTATCTCTGCCTAACATAATCATATCAGATACAACTGCATAGTATGGATAAAGAACCTTTTTAGGGGATGAGGAAGGATGAACCCATAATATGGGTGCAGTTTGCTAAAAAACTGCAGTAGGAGTTAATTTAGTGTTAAAAAAAAAGGCTTAGAATAATTAACATGAGTTACAAATTGGGATGAAATAGCACTCTCAACCTTCTGTAAGGCTTTTCTACCCTCCTCTGTTAGAGCCCTGTCAGATTTAGGGTAAGGATCTCCTTTGAGAATATCAAACAGAGGCTTCAATTCTCCTGTCATAAGTTTCAAGTATGGTCATAGCCAATTAATGTCTCCCAATAGTTTTTGAAAATCAAGTGTCTTAAGGGAATCAGTCCTCAAGGTGGTCTTACTGTTAATAATACATGGACCATTAATCTGAAATCCTAAATAAGTATATGGATCTTGTAATTGTAACTTTTCTGCAGGTTCTGCAGCCTGTAAAGCTCACCAAAGCACTGGAGCACCTGTTTTCCATCTTTTCCTCCTATTAAGATATTATTCATGTAATCAGTCATGCAGATTTGCTTCCATATGGTTCTAAAACCATCTATGGTGGAGGTCACAAACTTTTGGCACAAGGTAGGACTGTTAGCCATACCTTGAGGCAAGACCTTCCATTGATATCTTTTCATAGTTTCTCTAAAGTTTATAGTGGGAACACTAAGAGCAAAGCACTTTCTGTTGTTAGGATGCAAGGGGAGAGTAAAGAAACAGTCTTTTAAATCTATAACTGTTTTATAATAGCCTAAAGATATGGCCGCCAGTTTGGGCAGCCCAGGTTGTAGAGTGAAAAATTATAGATACTGGGTATATAGAATCCTTTTTAGACATATAAAATATTCTTTAGGCTTTCTTTATAAAGACATGGAGAAATCGAGCCATGAAGCAAGTTAGGAATGTGGAAAGACCAGTCACCATTACTGGAACTGGCCTATATGCAAAGAGAAAGGAAAGAATGCAAGTGAACTAGGTGGAACCAAGCTGGGAACCAATCTGAGAACCACAGTGACAGGGCAAGGCCACAGTGACAGGGCAGGACCACATTCTTGAGAAAGATAAGCGTACAGAGAGTTTTCACCTGATCCTGACTCATGTAGGTTGGGTTCCTTTGGAATGTTCCGCTATTTTTATGTTATGCCACCTCAACAACCCCTCATTCCCCTCCCCATTCCTTGGTTTGTGTTTTTTCCCCTTAAAAACCCTTCTCAAACTGGCTGTCGGGGTCAATTCAGCTCCTGCGTGGGCATACGAATTGACCGGCAGCTAGCTGTCACACCCTAATAAATCTCGCAATTGCTCCGGTACATGGTGTCTCGAGCAGATTACTGGGTGGTCGCGACTTTCTGAGATTTGAGTGAGGGTCTCCTCTCTGCGGAGGTCTTCAAGGTTAGAAGGCTCCCATCAGAATCATGGTCACGTTAACAGCCCTCAAGTCTTGCAACAATTTCCACTTTCCTGACTTTTTCCTAATGACAAATATTGGGGTATTCCAGGGAGAATTACTTTCTTCTAAATGTCCTGTCTGTAATTGCTCCTGCACTAGCAATTGATCAGCTTGTAATTTTTCAGTGGTTAGGGACCACTGATCCACCCTGACAGGTGAGTTCCCCCTCCAGGTGATGAGATTGTCACAATGCCCTAGGGGTGCAGCTGAATCAATAGCCCCCATCAAAAATATCCCAAGCCTCTTCTTCCAGTGTTATCATGGACTTCAATAGGATGAGTAATCCCAGCTTCACTTATTCCTAATTCTTTCCCTGGAGAGAATCCAAAGTTTATCATTTGAGCTGTGATTACTTCATTAGGACTACACATAATCAATCCCAACTGAGATAACAGATTTCTGCCCCAGAGATTAATGGTAAGGCCCAGGATGACATCGGGTTGTATATTTCCTGTATTTCCTTCTTTATTTTTCCATGTCAGCACCTTAGAGCTTTGTTGTGGATTTTGGCTTTGGCCAATACCCCTTAAATTGGTTAAGATTGGCGTTAGACGCCAGATAGTGGGCCAAACACTTTGTTTGATGGTAGTCACATAGGCACCTGTATCAACCAAGCCTTGGAATGCCTTTCCATCAAGCCATATTGTCATCATAGGTTTTTGTTTAACTATAGGCTGTACCCAGTATGCATCAGAGGAACCAAAGCCTTGATCCCCTCTCTTAGGACTCTTATATTTATGATTAGTAGGGAACAATGGAAGTAACAATAATTGAGCTATCCTCCTTCCTATAGGAATGGTGACTACATTCTGTATTGCCTTGGCCATTAACTTAATCTCACCTTGATAATCATTGTAGTCCCTGCATAATAGCACTGCTTCTTCCCACTATCAGGCCAAACACATTTGGATAAAGCAGTCTGAACATTCTGGTGGTTAAGGCCTAAGGTCCCATTTCTGGGGTTAATACTGTGTGGGTGGCAGAACAGAGGTCCAGTCCTGTGCTTCATGGTGTTGCTCGACCAAGTTCTGAAAGGGTTTGTTTGCTGGTATGAAACTGACTGCCCCTTAACCTTGTTTTGGCTTGTGTTGGTTCAGGGCCTGGGTCTGGCCCCTGTTCCCGTTTCCCTGATTATGGGAAAAGGTGTTTCCTTGTGCATTTGCCTTGAATTTATATTCATTAGCCCAATGCTTTCCATGTTTGCAATGTGGGCATAGCCTAGGCTGTTTTCTGGGCTGTTTCTGGGTTAACTCATTTTCTGCCTTGCAATCTTTTGCAAAGTGTCCAGGCTTGCCACACTTAAAACAGGCTTTTTTGTCTCTACTTGCCAAAAAATCTCTTACTGATTGTCCTTGCATGGCAGCCGCCATAGATAAGACCTGTTGGTAGGAGAACCCTATGTCACAACAGAGTCTGATATACCCAGTAAGGTCTGTCTTCTTCCTGTAGGGTCTACTGGCTTCTTGACAGGCAGGAATGGCATTTTCTTATGCAACTTGTTTCACATAATCTACACCTGCCTCTGCATTACCAAAATTCCTCACTGCTGTTGTCATTAATCGATGAACAAAATCAGAAAATTGTTCTTCAGGCCCTTGTCTGACTGCTGTTAAAGATGCACCAGGGTCTCCCTTTGCTGGGAGTTTATGCCAGGCTTTCATGGCTGCGTTTTGAATTTGAGCAAATAAGCCTGGGTCATATTGCATCTGGTTATAACTAGAAGCAAATTGCCTTTCTCCTACTAAGGCATCAAAGGACCAACCATTGCCTGCCTGAAAGTTTCTCCTAGCTGTCTCTTTACAATTCTCATGATACTCTGATTTCTAAATAAG
>NW_021619866.1:2680-3577 GCF_004785775.1 Grammomys surdaster | reverse complement strand
TATTGACACAATTGGTTTGTATATAAAGATATTTACAGAATTGGTGCTTAAATAAAGATATTGACAGAATTGGTTTTTAAATGAAGATACTGACAGAATTGGTTATTAAATAAAGATATTGACAGAATTGGTTTTTAAAAAAATATGTTGACAGAATTGGTTTTTAAGTAAAGATATTGACAGAATTGGTTTTTAAGTAAAGGTAGTGACACAATTGGTTTTTAAATAAATATATTGACAGAATTGGTTATTAGATAATGATATTGACAGAATTGTTCTTTTAAAATAGCTATTGACAGAATTTGTTCTTAAATAAAATATTGACAGAATTGGTTTCTTAATAAAGATATTGACAGAATTGGTTTTTAAATAAAGATATTGACACAGTTGGTTTTCAAATAAAGATATTGGCAGAATTGGTTTTTAAATATAGATACTGACAGAATAGATTATTAAATAAAGATATTGAGAGAATTGGTTTTTAAATAAAGATATTTTCAAATTTGTTATTAAATAAAGGTACGGACAGAATTGGTTATTAAATAAAGATATTGACAGAATTGTTTTTAAATATATTGACAGAATTGGCTATTAAATAAAGGTATTTACATAATTGGTTATTAAATAAAGATTTTGACAGGATTGGTTATTGAATAAAGATACTGACAGAATTTGTTATTTAAAAAGATATTTACAGAATTGGTTATTGAATTAACATACTGACAGAATTGTTTATTAAATAAAGATATTGACAGAATTGGTTTTTAAATAATGATATTGACAGAATTGGTTTTTAAATAATATATTGACAGAATTGGTTTTAAATAAAGATATTGACAGAATTGATTTTTAAATAAAGATATTGACAGAATTGGTTTTTAAATACTGATCCTGACA
>NW_021619866.1:1410-2670 GCF_004785775.1 Grammomys surdaster | reverse complement strand
ATATTGACAGAATTGGTTATTAAAAAGGATATTGACAGAATTGTTTTTTAAAACAAGATATTGACAGAATTGGTTTTTAAATAAATATATTGACAAGATTGGTTTTTATATAAAGATATTGACAGAATTGGTTATTAAATAAAGTATTGACAAAATTGGTTTTTAAATGAAGGTACTGACAGAATTGGTTATTAAATAAAGATATTGACAGAATTGTTTTTTAAAAAAATATATTGACATTACTGGTTTTTAATAAAGATATTTACAGAATTGGTTATTAAATACAGATATTGACAGAATTGGTTATTAAATAATATATTGACACAATTGGTTTTTAAATAAAGATATTGACAGAACGGGTTTTTAGGTAATGATATTGACAGAACTGGTTTTTAAATAAACATATTGACACAATTGGTTTTTAAATAAAGATATTGTCAGAATTGGTTTTCAAATAAAGATATTGACAGAATTGGTTTTTAAATAAACATATTGACATAATTGGTTTTCAGATAAAGATATTGACTGAATTGGTTTTTAGATAAAGATATTGACAGAATTGGTTATTAAAAAGGATATTGACAAAATTGTTTTTTTAAAAAAGACATTGACAGGATTGTTTATTGAATAAAGATATTGACAAAATAACTTTTTAAATAAAGATATTGATAGAATAGGGTATTAAATAAACATATTGACAGAATAGGTTTTTAAATACAGATATTGACAGAATTGATTATTAAATGAAGATATTTAGGTTATTGATTTTTAAATAAAGATATTGACAGAGTTGGTTATTAAATGAATATACGGACTGAATTGGTTATTAAATAAAGATATTAACAGAATTGTTTATTAGATAATATAGTGATAGAAATGGTTTTTAAATAAAGATATTGACAGAATTGGTTTTCAAATAAAGATATTGAGACAATTGGTTTTTAAATAAATATATTGAGAGAACGGGTTTTTAAATAATGATATTGACAGAAAAAATTTTTAAATAATATATTGACAGAATTGGTTTTTAAATAAAGATATTGACAGAATTGGTTTTTAAATAATCATATTGACAGTATTGTTTCTTAAATAAAGATATTGACAGAATTGTTTTTTAAAAAAATATTGATAGAACTTGTTCTTAAATAAAATATTGACAGAATTGGTTTTTAAATAAACGTATTGACAGATTTGGTTTTCAAATAAAGATATTAACAGAATTGGTTTTTAAATAAACATGTTGACAGAATTGGTTTTTAA
>NW_021619866.1:0-1400 GCF_004785775.1 Grammomys surdaster | reverse complement strand
GTTGCCTCCCCACCAGGACGTTGCCTCCCCAGTGGCAGCGGATCTGTCATTATAATTGGTCCTAATCACTTCCACCAGCTTAGCCAGAGCACCCTTGTCTTCCGAGTTAACCTGTGTGAAGGCAACAGTGGTGCATGTCTTCCTGTGGACCAGGCGACCCAGCCTGGCCTTTCCCTTGATGATGCAGTAGGGCACACCCATCTTTTTGCACAGGGCAGGCAGGAAAACCACCAGCTCAATGGGATCTACATCATGGGCAATCACCACCAGCTGAGCCTTCTTGTTCTCCACCAAGGTGGTGACTGTATTGACTCCTGCTCGGAGGACAGGTGGTCTCTTAGTTTGGACGTCTCCTTTGCCAGCAGCTTTCTTCTCAGCACCGGCCAGTAGCCTTTGCTTCTTCTCTTGCTTTGTCTCTGGCCTGTACTTGTGGGCAAGCTTAAGCAGCTGAGTAGCTGTTTGCCTGTCGAGGGCCTGGGTGAACTGGTTAATGGCAGGAGGTACTTTGAGTCGTTTATAGAGGATGGCTCTTTGCCGCTGCAGCCTGATTTATCGGGGCCATTTAACGAATCGTGTTAGATCTCTTTTGGGTTGGATGTCCTGCCCAATGCCAAAGTTTTTGGGCCTTTTCTCAAACAGAGGATTGACCACCTTTTTGGCGTCCTGCTTCTTGACAAAGGCGGGGGCCTGGGCCACCTTCTTCCCCTTGGCCTTCAATCCTTTGGCCATCTTGCTCGGCAGTAAGAGAGAGCGACAGAATTGGTTTTTAAATAAAGATACGGACAGAATTGGTTATTAAATAAATATATTGACAGAAATGTTTATTAAAAAAAGATATTTGACAGAATCAGTTTTTAATAAAGATATTAACAGAATTTGTTTTTAAATATAGATTTTGACAGAATTGGTTATTAAATAAATATATTGACAGAATTGTTTTTTTAAAACAGGTATTGACAGAATTGGTTTTCAAATAAAGATATTGACAGAATTGGTTATTAAATAAAGATATTGACAGAAGTGGTTATTAAATAAAGATATTGGCAAAACTGGTTTTTAAATAAAGATATTGTCAGAATTGGTTTTAAATTAAAGGTATTAACAGAATTGGTTTTTAAATGAAGATATTGACGGAACGGGCTTTTAAATAATGATATTGACAGAACTGGTTTTTAAATAAAATATTGACAGAATTGGTTTCTAAATAAAGATATTGACATATTTGGTTTCCAAATAAAAATATTGAGAGAATTGGTTTTTAAATAAAGATATTGACAGAACGGGTTTTTAAAAAATGATATTGACAGAACAGGTTTTTAAATAATATGTTGACAGAATTGTTTTTTAAATAAAGATAATGACACAACTGGTTCTTAAATAATATATTGACATAATTGGTT
>NW_021619865.1:0-2696 GCF_004785775.1 Grammomys surdaster | reverse complement strand
GGCCCCAGAACCACAGCCCCTGGATGTGAACTTTGTTCATGTGATGCGAGAACCATGTTCAGAAGTTACTAACCCATCAACAATAAGTCTATACGAATACACAGAAAGCACCGAATTGACATTGTCTGAAGTTGATGATACACAGGGGACTATTGTAGAAACAGATTCAGAAATGGGATCTCAGGGGTTGACTCTAGAAACAAGAGTGCAAATTGAGGAATCAGAGTCATTGGCAGAAAAATTGAAATTTGACGAATTAACCTCTGAACCATCTGTACTAGTTGTAGAACCTGTAGAGTTAACTACAGAACCTACACCACATATTATAGATGTGATCCCAGGGCCACAGCTTCACAATGTAAAGTCTACTCAAATAGATCCAGGACTAGACGTACAAAGTGACATATCCGTGGATTTAGTACAACATTCATCTATTGGAGTGGTAGATCCTAAAAAGGCAAAACCAGAGCCAGGACCACAGAGTTTATCACCAAAGGAGTCAGTAGAGGGGACAGAGATTCCAAATGTGAAATCCATGGATTTGAATCTGGGCCAAGAGCAGCCAATTGTCAAATCAGGATTAAGTCCAGGGCCACAACTGCAAAGTGTCAGATTTCCAAAGTTGCATCGAGGGCAACTTCTTCAAGGGGACAATCCAGCAAATTCACAGTATAGTGTGAAATCTGATGGAGTTATATCATATGCCTCAATACCAGAAATCAGATCATCTGGTTTTATTCTGGGTCCAAAGGTTCCAGAACCACAACCACAACAAGTGAAATCTACGGAAGTAAATCTAGGACCATGTTTGCAAGATGTGAGATTTTCTGATTTGATCCCAAAACCCAAGCACCAAGGTTTCAAATATACACAGTTCGTACCAGGTTTTCCACTTCAAGAGAAGAGGTCTCAGGGATTTATGCCACAATCATTTTTGCCATTAAGCCAAGAGCCAAAGTTCGAATATAGGAAGCTTGCTCTGCCTACACAAGGATCAGAGTTTCACAGCATGAAATTTGCAACACAAGCCTCTGAACTACAGCATCCACACGTGATAGCTGAGGTGGTCCACACAGGACCTCAGAAACAAGATACTAAATTTTCTGAGCTGGCTTCAAGACCAAAACTTGAAAGGGTCAGATTTGGGGAGCAAATCTCAGGATCCATGATTGTTAGTGGAAGTTCTATGACTCCAGAGATAGGGATACAGGACCCCAAATTAACAAAGATCACTCCAGGGCTACAGAATACCAGGCAGGTAAGTTTGAACTCAGGGCCATGGCTGCAAGATGTGAGATTTTGGGATATAATACCAGGAATTCAACCTCAAGGTGTGAAAACTTCAGAGCTAAACTTGGGGCTACACTTAGAATGTGTAAAAAATTTTGAGTTGACCACACAGCCAGAGAGGCAAGGGATAAAGCCAGAACTGATAGTACAAGAGTCCCCATTTCAAAATGTAAAATATGTCACAGGGAATCAAGCACCAAGCTTTGAAGACAAAATGTCTTATAAAGTGGTAGCTGAGCCACAGGTACCAATGGTGGAAACAACGAAGTTGGCTCCTGGGAGACACTTAGCGAATGTAGATCATTCTGAGTTGATCAGAAGACCACAGACCCAAGGCAGAGCATCTTCTGAATTGATCGAAGGACAGCTTTTGGGACATATAAAACCTGTGGAGAAGAACACAGTCTCAAAGCAAGAAGCTCTGACATCTGTGGAATTAACACCGGGGCCACATTTGGGAGATATTAATCTTCAAAGTTAAAGTCAAAGTCAGAGCTGGAGCATGTCAAATCTATACTGTCAACCCCAGGGACGAAAGCAGGAGATAGGAAACTTGAGCTGCCTCTAGACACCAGCTTGAAGGATTTAAAACCAAAGTTACCACATTCAAAGCCAAAAGTAGACGATAGGAAATCCGTCATCTTAACTGTAGAAGAATGTCTCAAGAGGATAAAATCTACTGTGGTATACCCAAGTAGTTCCTTGAGAGGAGATATAAAGTCTGTGAAGCTGATTCCAGGTTCAAGAATTCAAGATTTGAAAAATAAGGGGTTGGCCCATGGTACACATGTTCAAGATATAAATGCCATGGACTTGAAACTTGAACCAAAGAAGCAAGGGGAGAGTCCTGTGACTTTTGTACCAAGGAAGTTGTTTCAAGAAATGTCTATGGAGGTGTTTCAAGGGCCTCAACTGCAAGGTATAAAACCCAAGGAACTGACTTCACAGCCACAAACTCAGGACAGTAAACCTGTGATCTCCCCATGTTGGAAACAGCAAAGTCTAAAACCTCCAACTGTAGCCAAAACACAAGGGATCCGAGGAGTCAAATTTGTAGATTTCACCTCAACACAACAAGGGTCTCAAGGAATGGCACCCATGAACTTAACTCTTACGTCTAGACAGGATGACCAGATAACTGTAAAGTCACGAGAGTGGAAAGGTGGGATTTTTGACCAACAGAAAAAACAGCTTGAATCAGAAAATACACTGCCCATGGAGTCAGATCAAGAACCCAAACCTGCAGATATGAAACCCATAGAGATCAACTCTCAGTTACTATTCAAAGGTACAGCCTCATTTGAATTGGCTCCTGAGCCAGTTGTTCAAAGTGTAAAAGCTGAAGAGCTCCAACAGGAACTACAGGTGCCAAGTATGAAACCTTGCCAGTCGACTCCAGGGTCCCA
>NW_021619864.1:0-19299 GCF_004785775.1 Grammomys surdaster | reverse complement strand
TTGTGGGTATGGGTGTAGGTTTTTTTCTTTTTTGGATTTGTGGGGACTTTTGTTGTTTTTATTTTGTTCAGTTTGCTTTTAGAAAGGGTCTTACTGTGTTGTTCAGGTTGTTTTTTAAACTCCTGGCTACAAGTGAGTCCTCCCAGCCCCACCCCTCTTCCTAGTAGCTGGGATCGCAAGCACACACTGCTCCATCCAACTGACCCAGTATACTCTTTTATAGTGTTCAGAATATTGAGTCTTATGGAACAGGGGTAGATTTATTTCTGACTTAGACCTTTTACTAACATAATAAAGAACTTGGAGAGTCCTGACGTTATCTTGCTAAGACTCTGAAGGGAAGTTTGGTGAACTAGAAGCCATTGTCAAAAGTACCAGAGAAAATCCCTGCGCTCTTGCCCTTGGAGCCTCTCCTCCAGTCAGTTTCCTCAGTCAGTGCTTTTTGCATAGACCTCAGCTCTTTTTTCACCAGCCTGGATTATGATTCTGATTTCTGTTTTGCTATCTGGACTAAGAGGCATTCTACTCTTAACTCACTAGTTTAATTTTGAGATATATCCATGGCTAGCCTCAAAAGAGACTAAGTATTGTATCTGTAGTAACAATATAGCTTATATTGTTTAATAGAAATGCTTTTCCAAGTTTTTAAACTTCTTAAATTTAAGTTTACTTCTCAGTAGATAGCTTTTTAAAAAAATTTTGGTTTTTATTTTATTTTTTTTTTTTGAGACAGGCCAAGAACTTGCTGTATTATTGCTAACCTTGAATTTTCCAGGATCCTCTCAAGTGCTTGGATTACAGGCCTGCACCACAACACTTGACCAATATTTTTTTCTTTATGAAAGTAGTACATGCCAGTTGCTGAAACTTAGTAAGATAAAAATATATTCCAAGTCTATCTCCCAGTCACAAATCATTTTTAGAATCCATTCCATGGGTATGTGTGCATGCCTGTATGTGTGTGCTTGTATGTGTGCCCAACAGCTGAAATTGAGAACACAGATTTTGTTGTTTAGGATTTAGGCTGTTAGCTTTGTAAGTATAGCAGTCTCATTAAGCCTGCATTTTTTTCTTTAAACAGTAGAGATTTGCTGGGTATGGTGGTACATACCTTTAATCCCAGCACTCAGGAAGCAGAGGCAGGCAGATCTTTATAGGTTCAAGAGAGGCAGGCAGATCTTTATAGGTTCAAGGCCAGCCTAGTCTACACATCAAGTTCCAGGACAGACAGACAAACAGTCAAGGCTAAATAGGAAAACCTGTATCCCCTCTCCACCCCCCAAAAGGTAGACTTTTGGTTTTTCAAGACAGGGTTTCTCTGTGTGTACCCCTGGCTATGCTGGAGCTCTGTAAAACAGGCTGACCTTGAACACACAGAGATCCATCTGCCTCTGCCTCCCCAGTGCTGGGATTAAAAGCATTCACCACCATCACCTGGCTAAAAGGTAAATATTTCATATAATATTTATGCTTAGAGCTATAAAGACAAAGAGGTAATATATAGTTAATATCACAGCCACAGTCAACCTTATCTTTGGATAAGTTTAGTGAGGGTCTGCTGCCCTGAACTGCTTAGAATGAAGGAGCAGACTGGAGCAATTACAGAGTCTCTTTTACAAAATAGTTATAATTTAATTAAAATTTTTGTTTTTAACATTTATAAGCAGCTTATGAAACTGTTTAGTGAACTCTCCTTTAAAATGTAATTAAACCAATCAAAACAAGCCTTAAAAGTTAATTTATTTTGGGCTAACCTCGAGATAGGTAAGCATATGTGAGCCTGAGATCCTAGTATCTTGAAACAGTGGCATCAGTGATAAAAATGTTACCATGGTAACATGGAAAAACATGTAGTATAGGGTTTGGCACCTTCATCATATTTCTAAAATTAATTTTTAGTGGACGTACAAAGTAATGAGTCTCATCATAAGATCTTCATACATGTCATTATATAGTTTGTCTTTGTTTCCTCCCACTGTCTTCTTTTGTACCCCTCCCTCAAGCTGATTCCCTTTCTTCTCCCGGTTAGTTCCCTCTTCTGCTTTCTATTGCTGTAACCCTTCACCTGCTTCCAGAAGTGAAGTTTTGCCCCATGTTAAGGCACCACGTTTAGTATTGAATTATTTAAGATCCTGGCCCGGGGTTTCCACCCCACCTTTGGTTATTGAGTTCCTGGATGAAAGACACACACAGCCTTTATATTTTCAGTAAGCCTTAATCAGCAAGATAATCCTCCACAGGCCTGGTCAGAGCCTGGTGTCTCTGATGATTCTAGAGTCTGTCACGCTGACAACTTATATAACTTGCTGGGAAAGAAATAAGGAAAAGGATCTCATTCTGTTCCTTTAAATGTCCAAATAGTCTTTTACTAATGTGTGGCTACATTTGCTTAACCATTTTTTGATAGACATTTGAGTTGTTTGTACCTTTTTGGTCACTGTGAGTAGAGGTACTGTAAGAAGTTGTGTACAGGTTTTTATGTGGACAGGTTTGTTTCATTTCTTTTAAGTTCACCCTTAGAGTTGAATTGCTGATTTCTGTGACAGCCTTTTAAGGAGCTTCCACATTGTTTTCTAAGTCAGTAAAAACGTACTCCCACAAGCCGTGTATGAAGGTTCTACTTCAGGAGAGTATATTTTGTACTGCTGGAGAGCCACTACACAGAATCATATGAAAGTAACTACTGAAAATTACTGGGCTATATATTGGTCTCCATTATGGTCCAGGATACCAAGTCATGAGCCTTTTCCTGATGGATCGTCAACCAAATATACAATTCACCTTGATAGTTCTCAGGGCTACTGTTCTTCCACCCCTTCCCAAATATTTTTGATATTTGCATATTACTATTTATTATGAATCTAATTTACCGAGGCTTATTGAAAGTTAGAGTTCATAAACTAAAATTACTTAGGTTTTACTGAAGACTAACTTTTTAAAAGATTCTCATCTGTACAGTGTTTGCCAGCATTGAAAAATTCCTACTATACATACCCATATGTGGATAGACATTGCATCATTGGCATTGTCTTGAGTTGGCTGTTTCCCCACTACCCTTGAACTAATATAATTATAAAATAATACATACTGGAATGTGAAGATGATCAAAAAGTATAAAAAGTCTTATACATTTTATACTGATTATATACTGAAGTTATCATTGTCGAGACGAGCTAAAATATTAACACCAATTTCTGATGTTTCTTTTAAGAAAGGAATAGTAAATAGAAAAGACATTTTAAAAATTTCCTGTAGAATAATACAAGATGAATGTATGAAAGATGCACAGTTTAGGGCCCAGTGGAGCAGGCCTTCAGTCTTAGCTCTCAGGAGGAAGATCAGGAACCGAGGTCAACCCTTTCTTAAGTTGCCTTTGTCAGGGTATTTTATCACAACCACAGTAAAGTAAACTATGACATAAGTCTTCAGGTCATCCCATTGTCTGCTTAATGAATTTTCATACTTCAGATTAGGTGCACCTTATGTGTTGCACACAATAGTATCCTTCTGTGTCCACCTTAGATTTTGAGGCAGAGTCTCCCACTGAACCTGGAGAATGTCATTTCAGACACTCGGGATGCATTTCCTTATCTCCAGCTCTGTCCCAGCACTGGAGTTTCAGGCTACACTGCCATGCCTGGCTTGTACGTGGGTGCTGGATGTAAACTCAAACTCATCTCCTCATGCTTGTGCAGCAAACAGTTCATCCACTGAATTATCTCCTCAGCCCAATGCGGCGTGCTCTTGTCACTACACTTGTTAGTAAGAAAGTTTAGTTAAGAGACAAGAGCTTAGAGATTCCAAATGTCTTTCCAAATTAAGGCAGAGTTAGGGGTTTGTATTTAAGCCCCATCTTATTGGAATTATGCCATCATGCTATAGTGAGAGACTTTATAGATGAAGTCCAATTTAAGGTATTAGATACTATTTATTAAAATTGCAATGTTCATACACTCTAAGCCACTTCCCATGTGTACTATTTATCTTTGGAAAAATCACATAAATGTACACATTTATATTTAATACATACATTAAGAGTGTTTATTGTTGCCGAGCAGTGGTGGCACACGCCTTTAACTTAAACTTGGGAGGCAGAGGCAGGTGGATTTCTGAGTTCGATCGAGGACAGCCTGGTCTACAGAGTGAGTTCCAGGATAGCCAGGGCTATACAGAGAAACCCTGTCTCGAAAAACCAAAAACCAAAAAAAACCAAAAAAACAATGTTTATTGTTGGGGCTGGAGCGGTGACTGAGCAGTTAAGAGTGCATGCTGCTCTTCCAGAGGTCCTAGTTTTGTTTCCCAGCACCCATGTCAGGCAGCTCACAATCACTTGTAACTCCAGCTTTAGGGGGATCTGATGCCTCTGGCCTCTAAGAGCATCTGCATCATGTGCACATACCCACATATAGGCACACACACATAATTAAAAATAAAAGTTAAAAAAAAACATTTTGAAAAATGATGTCTGTTATAGTATTGTGATGGTAAAAAGTTGGTGGCATGAAAAAAATAGGTTTGAAATGAAGTATAGTAAGTATGATCCTGTAAGCACCCTTTTCTCATTTTATAAGGGTTTGAGACACAGTCAAGTCAAGTTACACAGGCTAGTCTTGAACTCGCTCTATAGTCCAGGCAATTTCTGAATTGTTCCACTCCTGCTTCATCTTCTTCCACAGTAGCTAGGATTGTAGTTGTGGGCCACTAGGCCCAGCTTGCTTGCCTGCATGCTTGCTTACTTTTTTACTTTTATTTTTAAAATTTAAAAAATTTTAATTTTTTGATAAAACTAGTTTCCTAGTATATAAACAAGAAAAGATCTGGAAAAATATAGTCAAGCCTATTAATGGTTGTTACCTTGATAGTGGACTTTTATTTTATTTATTTGTTTGTTTGTTTATTTATTTATTTTTAAAGATTTATTTATTTTATGTATGAGTATACCATTGCTTTCTTCAGACACACCAGAAGAGGGCACCAGATCCCATTACAGATGGTTGTGAGCCACCATGTGGTTGCTGGGAATTGAACTCAGGACCTTGGGAAGAGCAATCAGTGCTCCTAACCACTGAGCCATCTCTCCAGCCCCAGACTTTCATTTTAAATCTCTGAGATATGTGGTTTTTAAACTTCTTTTAAAAACACAGGTTTGTTTACATTTGTATCACTAGGTCTTTGGGTTCCTCATGTTACTGTCAAGTGTGAATAAGTCATTTATTTTCCCGGACTACAGGAATCATCTGTATTGCTTACCTTTCTTTATATTATCTTTCCCGTGTTCATTCATTTATCAAATGTCTGACAGGGTAGGGCCAAGGTTGATTTGAATTTACACATGTTTGCCTGATTCTTGTAACTTATTTGTGTGTGACCTTCCCTTTTTCTATCTCAGAGACGAAGTTTGCACTTAGACCCTAGAGAGGCCAAGAAATTAGTCTTCAGCCTTCCCCTTTGAAGAGAAGAAACAACAAAAGAGTGGCAGAAGTCTGTTTTTTTCTTTTTCCTCTGATCCTATTTTCCTGCCTGTGAATTTCTAGTCTTGTGAATCTCTGTATTTATTCCTCTTGCCATATCTGAACTGTATTCCCAGAGCCAGAAATGTCTGTCTTATGGTGTAACTTTATGCCCAAGAGCTATCTAATTTCACTTTCATAGATAATGTTTCTTTTCACTCTCTTTGGAGAGTTTTTTCTAGAAATAGTTTTGCTTCCCTGTCTAAAAGTAAATACAGTAATCCTTTCTTTTCTTTTTTTTTTTGACTTTTTTTGTTTTGGTTTTTTTTTTTTTTTTTTCGAGACAGGGTTTCTCTGTGTAGCCCTGGCTGTCCTGGAACTCACTCTGTAGACCATGCTGGCCTCGAACTCAGAAATCCACCTGCCTCTGCCTCCCAAGTGCGGGGATTAAAGGCGTGCGCCACCACTGCCCGGCCACAGTAATCCTTTCTTAAAGACTGCAGAAGTAATCTACATCATGTTTATCTCTTGAGGAATAACTGAATGTAAGCTTCATGTATCAAGTTAGTCAGACAATTAAGAACTGGTTTGAGTCATTTAAATTTTCCATCACTGAAAGAATTTTTATTTATACCCAGGCTCCAAAACGTCTTCAAAAAGACAGCTCTGTGGCTGAGGAGATGGCTCAACGGTTAAGAGCGCTGACTGTTCTGCCAGAGGACCTGAGTTCAACTCCCAGCAACCACATGGGGGCTCACAACCATCTGTACTAGGATCTGATGCCCTCTTCTAGTGTGTGTCTGAAGACAGTTGCAGTGTATGCATATATATAAATCTTATACAAAATAAAAAAAAAAGACAGTGCTGGGCTCCAACTTTGATCAAGAATTTGTTACTGGGGCTCAGATATAGCTCAGTTGATTGAGCATGTAGGAAACCTCAGCAGTACAAAAACAGAGCCTATAATCCAGCACTCAGGAAGAGATGCAGGAGGATGAGAAGTTCGGATCAGCTGCACAGCTGTTCAATCAGGGATACTTGAGACCCTATTTTTTGAAAAGTAAAATAAAAAGAGGAATATAGTCAAACATGTGTATAGATGATTCAGCATCTAGAGCAGTGGTTCTCAACCTGTGGGTCCCAACATGGTAGTCAATGACCCTTTCACACAAGTTGCCTAAGACTATGGAAAACATTTACATTACAATCCATATTAGCAACAAAATTACAGCTATGAAGTATCCAAGAAAATAATTTTATGGTTAGAGGTCACCACAACATGAGGAACTGTATTAAAGGGTAAGTTTCATGGAGACTGAGAAACACTGATCTAGAGCAAACCACTCAAATCAAAAATAAAAGAGGCATACTGATTATGAACTTTACACCCATACACATACCTAAAACAGGTTGATTTTTTTTAAATTTAAAAGCGGCACCTGGTTATGAACTTTACACCATGCACATAGCTAAAAGAGTTTTTTTTTTTATGTAGAAGAGGCTCACTGATTATGAAGTTTACAGAGTAAAGCTTCCAGTTTTTCTGATGAGCACACACCAAGAAGCCCTGTTGATGCACATGGCGCATGTACAAGACCCTAGGTTTAGTCCCTGGAACAGCCGAGAGATGTGGACTATGACATTGATAACTAGTTAAAAGGACTCTGGAATGTAAACTGAGATCATACAATGGTAGCTGGAATTTGGGTACATTGATAATTACCCACAGTAAAGCTATCAAAACAAAAATGCATAAACTATTGAGCCATGCCCATGCATAAACACTACACTAAAAAATGGCTGATGGTGATAAAAACATCTCTGGGACTGGCAAGATGGCTCAGTAAGTAAGAATGTTTGCCACCAAGTCTAAAGACATGAGTTAAATTCCAAAATTCTTATTGTCTCCTCTCTCTGCCTCTCTGTTTCTGTCTATCTCTGTCTCTCTCTCTCTGTCTCTCTCTGTCTCTGTCTCTGTCTCTCTGTCTCTCTGTCTCTCTGTCTCTCTGTCTCTCTCTCTCTCTCTCTCTCACACACACACACACACACACACACACACACACACACCATATTCCTGAACACTAAGGAGTTACAGCACTCTGTGGCCCAACAAGCCAGTCTCCGCCCCCAGCCCTCAGTAACCCAACTGAAAGAACAAAATTATTAGTGAAGGAGAAAGAGACTTACCATAGGACCACATTGGAGAGAGGGTCCACGAGAACCAGCAGTGCTCACAGTCTACTTTGGGGGCCCCTACAGAAGAGCAGCATTAGAACAAACAGTGAGAGGGAACACAATAGTCAGCAGTCTGGCGAAGGTGTAGCTGCCCACCACTGTCTTGCCTCTCATCCTCTCCTAAAGGGTCATCCATCCTTTCTCCAGGAGGTCAGTTCTTCCTCTGGCTGCCCCTGGGCTTGGAGCCTTTCTTCTCTCAGAAGGAGACTCTGAGGAAATTCTAAATTATGGAGGCTCTTTCTTTAAGATTCCAATAAAAAGGAGCAGGCATTACAGTCTGATAAAATATGTTCGATCCTACCAGGCAAGCAGGTTGCAATGTCACACACACACCAGCACTTGGGAAGTAGAGGCGGGCAGTCTAGTCTAAATAGTGAGTTCCAGGCCAAGAAACTACCAAGCCAATATAGACTATTGCCATTCCCCCTGGTGGCCTCCTAGAATATAAAGGTGAGGTGCAATTTTTTTAAGACTTCACAAAGAAAAAGTAAGTCTGGGATGCTAACCCAAACTGATACATCTACAAGGCTGGGGGAGCCTTGCGGAAGAGAGGGAAGAAACAGTACAAGAGTCAGAGGACAAAGACTTCCGATAGCTAGGGTCTTCCCAAACACCACAGATGCTGTATCTGTGAAATTCCAGCAATATGGTTGCTTATACGAGACCAAGGAGAAATGATTTTTTTCTTATCAAAGATATAGTCTAGCAACTGTTCATGTTTCCTGAATCTTCTCCCCATTGTACAGATTAGCCGATGGAGTCAGATACGAAGTCATCAAATTCCTACGAGTGGTCTGAGATGCAGACATCACTTATATCAGGGATAAACACAGAAGCCGTCTCAGCCCCTCAGTGCTAACCTAACCTGGTTTGGGTTTTTGGTACACCTATTGTTGTTGTTGTTCTTAACAAAAATTGCCTTTCAAGCTACCCTCCTCCTGTTTGTGTCCCTGTGTGCCACAATGAGATCATTCTCTGAGTGTGTAGTCTAAGGCCTTACCACCTTGACTGACATCAGTAGACACGACATGCCAGTTCATATTGGGGAAGTTACACCAGGCCTTTCTCATAGATGAAGTGCTACAGGCAATCAAAGGCTGCTGTAGGAGGGGGAATTGGACTTCTTCAGGAACAAGACCCTTGATTAATAAATTATCCAATCCCAAATATACAGCCATAACCCCCGAATTCACATAAGAGTAACACTAAATGGGCTCTAAATGTTTGTGTATATGTGCATATATATTTAAATAATATTTACATAATATATTATATAATAATATACATACTATGTGTTATAATAACAATTATACAAGAAGAGGTCATGAATTTGAGAGGAAGTGGAGAGAGGTGGAAATTTGTTTTTGGTAGGGTGGTGGGGTTGTTTCAAGACAGGGTTTCTGCCGGGCAGAGGTGGCGCACGCCTTTAATCCCAGCACTTGGGAGGCAGAGGCAGGCAGATTTCTGAGTTTGAGGCCAGCCTGGTCTACAGAGTGAGTTCCAGGACAGCCCGGGCTACACAGAAAAACCCTGTCTCAAACAAACAAACAAACAAACAAACAAACAAACAAAAAGACAGGGTTTCTCTGTGTAGCCCTGTCTATCCTGAATGCATTCTGTAGACTAAGCTGACTTCCATCTGCTGATTTCTGCATCCCCAGTGCTGGAGTTAAAAGAATACCCTACCACACCTTTCGGAAAAGATTTAAATGCAGTAAGCGTGTATGAAATTCTCAAAAAAAAACCCACAAAAATGTTAATAATAATATTAATAATAATGCAAACTGATTGACGATGACCCCTGGACTCACTGCACTCAGGAAGCTGAGACAGGAAGGTAGCTGCGAGTTTGAGGCTAGATAATTGTTAGCCAAGATATTTTGTAAAGCTCTTTTATAAACTTGTCTCTCCAGATTCAGATCCTGTACACAGATGGGTCCCGGGCTACCAGACTTCCTCCCTTGCCCCTGCCCACCTGGAGCCAGCCTGACTACAGTTATTTACTGTGGACTGTCAGCCAATCACGTGATGTAGAGACAGCTCCTGCCCCTAAAATGTATATGAAGGGACCTTACTGTGCCACATGGGCCTACACTCTCCTCAGAGCCCCACAGTTGCCTTTCAGTCAATCTATGCTGTTAATAACTCGATTAATAAATCCCTGAGCCAAACAGCCATGGGTCTCAGTTTCCCCTTGACGTATTTAAAGATCCCTCTGCCTTGGCTTTCCAAGTGCAGGATCATTGGAATGTACCACCATGCCAGGCTCTTCAGTGTTCTTGAACTCAAACCTAAGCCTTTCAATAAGGAAATACAGGGCATATTTAGCTACAGCATGAGACCCTGTCTAAGAAAAACAACAAGAAAAACAGTTCTTTTCCACTCTAAAAATTCCCTCATACTACACATTCATCCTTCAACCACTGGTTCCGCTGATCTCTTTTAGTGTCTATGGTATTATAAATGTTATAAGTACATATTGGAACATTGTGACTGTGTGAACCTGTGTGTCTGTGTGAACCTGTGTGTGTGTGTGTGTGTGTGTGTGTGTGCATGTGTGGTGTTGTGGTTGGTGTTGTGATTGTTGTGGTTGTTGACTCACAAGGCCCCACTCCCTCCTGAGAGCTATAGGCAGCAGTTAATGGTTGCTCAAGAAGAAAGACTTTGCTCAGTGGTACAGTCACTGGTAAATTGTCAGTGCTCCTTTGATTAACTCTCCTTAAATTTATAATCAGCCTATCTGGTAGGGATGAATAGATACACAAACAAAACAAAACAAAAGACTTATGTTCCCATTCTTAGCTATCAGACAATTCAAAGAAGGGACCTCTTGGGGCTGAAGAGATGGCTCAGCGGTTAAGAGCACATTGGCTGCTCTTCCAGAGGACCTGAGTTCAATTCCCAGCACCCACGTGGCAGCTCACAACTGTTTGTAACTCCTGTTCTAGGGGATCTGACTCCCTCACACATGCAGGCAAAACACCTTTGTACATAAAGTAGAAATTAATAATTAAGAAGGAAGGAAGCTGGGCAGTAGTGGCGCACGCCTTTAATCCCAGCACTTGGGAGGCAGAGGCAGGCGGATTTCTGAGTTCGAGGCCAGCCTGGTCTACAGAGTGAGTTACAGGACAGCCAGAGATATACCGAGAAACCCTGTCATGGGAAAAAAAAGAAGGAAGGAAGGAAGGAAGGAAGGAAGGAAGGAAGGAAGGAAGGAAGGGAGGGAGGGAGGGAGGGAGGAAGAAAGGAAGGATGGAAGGAAGGAAGGAAGGAAGGAAACAAGGAAGGTGTGACCCGCGCAATCGTCTCGCCAGCAAGAACACACGCGGACACCAGGATCCTTCTGCAGCAAGTGTTTATTGCGATGTGAAGAGGAAGACCCCGGGCCCCGAAAAGGCACTGCTATATATACCCTGGAGCAGCGTGTTCATATCTGATTGGCTGCTTGCTCAGGAACGCATATTACGCCCCGGGATGGGTCGTGATTTGGCGCGCGTTCACCACTTGCACATGTGCACTTCATCTGTAAACTTGGGAGAGCTCCAGATGCCAGTGCCATCCTGTAATGGCGAATGCTGTCACCACAAGCCGCGGCTTTCCACAGGAAGGAAAGAAGGAAAGAAGGAAGGAAGGAAAGAAAGCAGGCACTCCAAAAAAAACTGGAACTTCTCCAGGGATCTCCTGTTGGGAGAATAAAAGTTCGAAGTCAGAGGAATAACTTGTCTCAGCAGAAACCACTTATCAGATGATCCTGCCGGAGGCAATGGTCTTTGAGAGACAGTGACCTTTCCGGAGACACTTGCAGCTGAGGCAATGGTAGGCAGTGGACCCTTGACAGGACTACTTGGTTGCCTTCTGTTTAAAACCCACCCTTGAGGATAGAGAGGTGGCTGAGTAGTTAAGACCCCTTAATCCTCAATCCCACCTCCAGGGAATCCATCCCACCCGTGCACACAAGCACACACACATAAAATTTAAACACTAACCTTATGTCAAGACCCCAAAGTGAGCTTGTGGGGTCAGTGGATCCCTTTGTCTCTCTTCCCAATGCGGCCACACTGAGTAACTCTGGAATATTAATAATATGATATAATATAATAATATAACTGTATTATTGAGAATGAGTTATGAATATGACTTGCTGTGGCCCCAAGTCCAGCATCAAACCTACTTGCTAGTCACTCATAGAAAGCACACACACACATCCACATGCACACACACAGAGAAAAAATAAGGAGGCCCAGTTAGCATAAGGCAGGCAATGGCGGATTGTAAGGGGTGAGGAGACGAGAATGAAGATAGATACAATCCGAATTCTTCACAGACATGTATGAAACTGTCATAATGAAATCCATTGTGCACAATTAATATATCAAAAAGCTTTCTAAAAACATATGTGAGAAATGTATGGATGTTTTCTATCGAAGGTGCCTAACGCATCTAGGGCCAATATTCCACAAATTCCCCCTACCTTGTAAAACTTTTTTGAATATCTTTTATTCTCACAAACTGGTAAAACTTTCATTTCCCAGTATTTGGAAGGCAAAGACAGGAGGACCTCTGTGAGTTCAAGGCCAGCTTGGTCTATATGCATTCTGGGACAGCCAGGACTACATAGAGAGACTTTGTCTGAAAAAGCAAAACCAAAACATACAAACAAAAACAATATCATTTATGTTTAGGCCCAGTGGTTAAGAGTACTAATTACTGATAGTCCAGAGGACCTGAGTTGGATTCCAGCACCCAAGTGGAGCTCACAACTGTCTGTAACTCCAGTTCCAGGGCACTTGACAATCTCTTCTGGCCTCGGTGGGAACCGCACACATGTGGTGCTCAGGCATACCTGTAGGCAATGTACCCATATACATAAAATACAAATAAATATATGAATATTTTTTAAAGTTTATTTACCCAGTTGTATTTCTGGAACTTGAGGACCAAGTACAGCAGACCCCTCCTCACTTTCTTCATCTCCCATGAATACATGTCATGTCTGTTTGCAAGGTTGGGCTCCCACCAATGGGATGAAGCACAGTCTCCACTTGCATTAGAAAAAAGTATATATGCCCCCTGCCTGGTCCTTTGGGCTGGGGCAGACACAGAGTTGGTCTGCTCCTGTCCTGTGGAGATACTGAATCCTGAGCCATCCTAGAGGAACCACTGCACTCAGAGCAGCTGGTAAGAACTCCATCTCACTCCCTAAGCCCCAGAGATACATCTGGGAGCCAGGGACATTCAGGACACAGCAGCTACCCAAACCCTGCCCCTCTGGAATTCCACTTCCCTTCCTCCCCTGCCTGGTCCTTTGGGCTGGGGCAGAGACAGAGTTGGTCTGTTCCTGTCCTGTGGAGATACTGAATCCTGAGTCATCCTAGAGGAGCCACTGCATTCAGAGCAGCCGAGGAGCCACTGCACTCAGAGCAGCAGACACCAAGGTGGTTTGCACTTGGGAGACATTGTATCCTGAGCCATCCTAGAGGATCCACTGCACCCAGAGCAGAAGGATTTCCAGATCCAAGAGGTGGCCTGAGTCCCAGGAGTTCTTCCACCCAGGAGATTAGGATCATAAGACCACAGAGACATCTGGACTCTGAGGTGCTCTGCAACAAGCAAGATAACTGGAAATTCAGACTCCAGTCTTACACAGTGAGGGCAGGTAACACTAGAGTTAACCAGATGGCGAAAGGCAAGCGCAAGAACATAAGCAACGGAAACCAAAGTTTCTTGGCATCATCAGTACCCAGTTCTCCCAATATAGCAAGCCCTGGACACCCCATCACACCTGAAAAGCAGGATTCAGAATTAAAATCACTTCTCATGATGATGATAGAGGATTATAAGAAGGAATTAAGTAACTCCCTTAAAGAAATACAGGAGAGTACAAGTAAACAGATAGAAGCCCTTAAAGAGGAATCACAGAAATCCCTTAAAGAAATGCAAGAAAACACAAAGAAGGAATTAAACAAAAACATTCAGGATCTGAAAATGGAAATAGAATAAAGAAATCTCAAAGGGAAACAACCATGGAGATAGAAAACCTAAGAAAGAGATTAGGACTCATAGACGCAAGCATCACCAACCAAATACAAGAGATAGAAGAGAGAATCTCAAATGCAGAAGATACGGTGGAAAATATTGACACAGTTGTCAAAGAAAATGCAAAATGCAAAAAACTCCTAACTCAAAACATCCAGGAAATCCAGGACACAATGAGAAGACCAAACCTAAGGATAATAGGTATAGATGAGAATGAAGATTCCCAACTTAAAGGGCCAGTAAATATGTTCAACAAAATTATTGAGGAAAACTTCCCTAACCTAAGGAACAAGATGCCCATAAACATACAAGAAGCCTACAGAACACCAAATAGACTAGACCAGGAAAGAAATACCTCCTGTCACATAATAATCAAAACATCAGATGCACAAAACAAAGAAAAGATACTAAAAGCAGTAAGGGAAAAAGGTCAAGTAACATATAAAGGCAGACCTATAAGAATTACACCAGACTTCTCACCAGAGACTATAAAAGCCAGAAGAGCCTGGACTGACATCATAGAGACCCTAAGAGAACACAATTGCCAGCCCAGATTACTATACCCAGAAAAACTCTCAATCACTATAGATGGTGAAAACAAGATATTCCATGACAAAACCAAATTTGCACAATATCTTCCCACAAACCCAACACTTCAAAGGATAACTGATGGAAAATGCCAACACAAGGACGGAAACCACAAGCTAGAAAAAGCAAGGAAGTAATCTCCCAACAACCCCAAAAGAAGATAACTATACAAACATAACTCTACCTCTAATAACAAAAATAACAGGAAGCCACAATCATTTTTCCTTAATATCTCTTAACGTCAATGGTCTCAATTCCCCAATAAAAAGACACAGACTATCAGACTGGATTCACAAACAGGACCCAGAATTTTACTGCATACAAGAAACGCACATCAGTGACAAAGACAGACACTACCTCAGAATAAAAGGGTGGAAAACAATTTTCCAAGCCAATGGTCCCAAGAAACAAGCTGGAGTAGCCATTCTAATATCAAATAAAATCGACTTTCATCCAAAATTAATCAAAAAAGATAAGGAAGGACACTTCATACTCATCAAAGGAAAAATCTACCAAGGTGAACTCTCAATTCTGAACATCTATGCTCCAAATGCAAGGGCACCTACATACGTAAAAGAAACTTTACTAAAGCTCAAAACACACATTATACCTCACACAATAATAGTGGGGGATTTCAACACCCCACTCTCAGCAATGGACAGATCACGGAAACAGAAACTAAACCGAGACACTGTGACATTAACAGAAGTTATGAACCAAATGGACTTAACAGACATCTATAGAACATTTCATCCTAAAACAAAAGAATATACCTTTTTCTCAGCACCTCATGGTACCTTCTCCAAAATAGATCATATAATTGGTCACAAAACAGGCCTCTACAGATACAAAAAGATTGAAATAATCCCTTGCATCTTATCAAATCACCACGGACTAAGACTGGTCTTTAATAATGACAAAACCAATGGAAAACCCACGTGCACATGGAAACTGAACAACTCTCTACTCAATGATGACTTGGTCAAGGAAGAAATAAAGAAAGAAATTAAAGACTTTTTAGAATTCAATGAAAATGAGGACACATCATACCAAAACTTGTGGGACTTTATGAAGGCAGTGATAACAGGAAAACTCATAGCTCTAAGTGCCTACAAAAAGAAACTAGAAAGAGCACACACTAACAACTTGACTGCACAACTAAAAGCTCTAGAACAAAAAGAAGTAAATACACCCAGGAGGAGTAGAAGGCAGGAAATAATCAAACTCAGGGCTGAAATCAACCAAATAGAAACAGAAAGAACAATACAAAATATCAATAAAACCAGGAGCTGGTTCTTTGAGAAAACCAACAAGATAGATAAACTGTTAGCCAGATTAACCAGAGGGCACAGAGACAGTATCCAAATTAATAAAATCAGAACTGAAAAGGGAGACATAACAACAGAAACTGAAGAAATTCAAAAAATCATCAGATCCTACTACAAAGGCCTATACTCAACAAAACTGGAAAACCTGGATGAAATGGACAATTTCCTAGACAGATACCAGGTACCAAAATTAAACCAGGAGCAGATAAACCATCTAAATAGTCCCATAACCCCTCAGGAAATAGCAGCAGTCATTAAAAGTCTCCCCACTAAAAAAAGCCCAGAACCAGATGGTTTTAGTGCTGAATTCTATCAGACCTTCAAGGAAGACCTAATACCAATTCTCTTCAAACTATTCCACAAAATATAAACAGAAGGAACACTACCCAATTCGTTCTATGAAGCTACAATTACACTCATACCCAAACCCCACAAGGACCCGACAAAGAAAGAGAACTTCACACCAATCTCCCTTATGAACATCGATGCAAAAATACTCAATAAAATTCTAGCAAACCGAATCCAAGAACACATCAAAACAATCATCCATCATGATCAAGTAGGTTTTATCCCAGGAATGCAGGGATGGTTCAATATTCGGAAATCCATCAATGTAAGCCACTATATAAACAAACTCAAAGAAAAAAAACACATGATCATCTCACTAGATGCTGAGGAAGCATTTGACAAAATTCAACATCCCTTCATGATAAAAGTCTTGGAAAGATCAGGAATTCAAGGCCCATACCGAAACACAGTAAAAGCAATATACAGCAAACCAGTAGCCAACATCAAGCTAAATGGAGAGAAACTTGAAGCAATCCCACAAGATCAGGGACTAGACAAGGCTGCCCACTCTCTCCCTACCTATTCAATATAGTACTGGAAGTCCTAGCCAGAGCAATTAGACAACAAAAAGAAGTCAAAGGGATACAAATAGGAAAGGAAGAAGTCAAAATCTCACTATTTGCAGATGATATGATAGTATACTTAAGTGACCCCCAAACTTCTACCAGAGAACTCCTAAACCTTATAAACAACTTCAGCAAAGTGGCGAGTTATAAAATCAACTCAAACAAATCAGTAGCCTTCCTCTACATGAAAGATAAACAGACTGAAAAAGAAATTAGGGAAATGACACCCTTCACAATAGTCACAAATAATATAAAACACCTTGGTGTGAATCTAACCAAGCAAGTGAAAGATCTGTATGACAAGAACTTCAAGTCTCTGAAAAAGAAATCGAAGAAGATCTCAGAAGATGGAAAGATCTCCCATGCTCATGGATTGGCAGGATTAATATAATAAAAATGGCCATCTTGCCAAAAGCAATCTACAGATTCAATGCAATCCCCATTAAAATACCAACTCAATTCTTCACAGAGTTAGAAAGAGAAATTCTCAAATTTATTTGGAATAACAAAAAACCCAGGATAGCAAAAACTATCCTCAACAATAAAAGAACTTTGGGAGGAATCACCATCCCTGACCTCAATCTGTACTACAGAGCAATAGTGATAAAAACTGAATGGTATTGGTACAGAGACCGGCAGGAAGATCAGTGGAATAGAATAGAATACCCAGAAATGAACCCACACACCTGTGGTCATTTGATCTCAAACAAAGGAGCTAAAACTGTCCAGTGAAAAAAGAACAGCATTTTCAACAAATGGTGCTGCTGGTTCAACTGGAAGACAACATGTAGAAGAGTGCAAATCGATCCATTCTTATCTCCTTGTACAAAGCTGAAGTCCAAGTGGATAAAGGACCTCCACATAAAACCAGATACACGGAAACTAATAGAAGAGAAGGTGGGGAAGACCCTCGAATACCTAGGCAAAGGGGATAAGTTCCTGAAGAGAACACCAATGGCTTATGCTCTAAGATCAAGAATTGACAAATGGAACTTCATAAAATTGGGCTATCAGACTATATGGACATGATGATTTATAAAAGTGAAATGATGTTAGAGGAACTATAACATTAGCTCCAAAATTGAATCTACTGTTAAATTTCAAATGTCACAATGTCAGAACAGATCTAAGATATGCTGTTTTGAAGAAAATGTCATGCCAGGTGGTGTTCACATTTAATCCCAGCACTCAGGACAAAGAGGCAAACAGATCCCTGTGAGTTACAGGCCAGCCTGATCTACAGAGCAAGTAGCAGAACAGTCAGGGCTACACAGAGAACCCCACCTGGAAAAAGCAAATAAGAAGAAAGAAGAAGAAGAAGAAGGAAGAAGGAAGATGGTGGAAGAAGGAAGAAGAAGAAGAAGAAGAAGAAGAAGAAGAAGAAGAAGAAGAAGAAGAAGAAGAAGAAGAGGAGTAAAGAGGAGGAGGAGGAGAGGGGGAGGAGGAGGAGGAGGAGGAGGAGGAGGAGTAGTTTCATCCATAATCACTTGTATACATTTTCTAGGCTTGTGTGAGTTTGTTGGTAGTTGGGATATACTTTTATGCCATTGTTATGGTTTGTCTTAGTTTTTTTTATTTTTTTCTTTCTTTTTTGTGTTTTTTTTTTTGTTTGGTTGGTTGGTTGGTTGGTAGATTTGGTTTGTTTGTTTGTTTTTTGAAATAATGGTTCTCTACGTAGCCCAGACTGTCCCAGAACTGGCTCTGTAGACTATACTGGCCTCTAACTCAGAGATCTGCCTGCCTCTACCTTCCTGAGATCTGAGACTAAAGGTATCAGCTGCCAGGCAGTGGTGGTGCACGCCTTTAATCTTAGCACTTGGGAGGCAGAGACAGGCGGATTTCTGAGTTCGAGGCCAGCCTGGTCTACAGAGTGAGTTCCAGGACAGCCAGGGCTACACAGAGAAACCCTGTCTCGAAAAGAAAAAGAAAAAAAAAAGGTATCAGCTGTGGAGAGCGGGTGTGGCAGCCATCCCAAGATGGCTCCCGGGCTGGCTGCTAAGTCTTAGGACTTGCACTTGATTTCCGCTCGTTTACCTCTGTCTGCCACCTCAGCACTGTAATGGTGTGCTTTCGTCCTGTTGCCTAGTATCAGGCCATATGAACTGAGCAGGTTGCACCCTATGAGAAGCTACTTCGTGGCAGAAGCTGATAGGACATGGCATATCTATATCTGGGGAGGTTTGGGCTAGATCGGGGGCTTCCTGTAAAAAGAGTTCCTGAATAAATGGCTTCGAGAAGAGCTCCATGTGTCGCCGTCTCATTCTTCAGGTCAGAGTGGGTAGCCACAATCAGCCACCATTGACAGGCTGAAACATTCCATCTTTGAATGCCCACTGTTTCTTGCCTTTGCCTCCTTTATGTGTTTGCATTTCCTATTCTCAGCGATCACATGTTGTTCAGCCCTTTCTGGAGTAACAAAATAAGAATCAGGGACCCCTGAGGTGGCTCCTTGTTTAAAAATCTGTGGTGGTTTGAATGAGAATGGTCTGCATATGTTCATATTTGCATATGTTTGATTCCCAGTTGGTACAACTGTTTGGGAAGGATTTGTAATTGTAACTTTTATTCTCCTGTTATACTTGTTGTCTGGGAGGCTCACTGCCTCTGTCTGTTAACCTAGGCCTAGCTCAAAATGCTTCTATTTTCCCTACAATATTGTCTAGGCCTAGAATGTTTTTAGCCTGAGACTTGCTGCTGAATCAGCTCACCCTTTCTTGTTCTTTCTGAACTCTAGCTGGCTGGTTCAAA
>NW_021619863.1:0-2113 GCF_004785775.1 Grammomys surdaster | reverse complement strand
GCACCACGCACTCCTTTTCGGCTGCATTGGGTGGGCCCCTGGGAAGTGGACCTACAATAATCCCGTCATTGGGCTAACTCACAGCCATCCTAGTCCCTTGTAAATGTTCAATTTACCAACCATTTGTCAGTTTGGGGTGTAATATTGTCATAAAGGAAGGCTCCCCAATGTTAGCGGCCATATCAAGGGTGGCCTTGGTTTAGGAAAAAGCCAATTTTTGTTGTGGTGATCAAGAGGCCAAGCTCTCTAGTGAGAGAAATGAGGGCAAAGCCAGGCATACCAGGAACCCTTCTGGAGGGCGTGGAAGTCTAGGGGTCGACCGTAGGGGGAGGCAGGGGAGCTGACAGCTGTGTCAGTCTCCTGCGGAGTCACTTCTGGATCCTCTGCAATTTTCAGCTGATGGTAATGAACTTCAACTGCCTTCTTGATGGCAGCATCAACCTGGTTCCGTGGACGACAGGTCACGGGCGATGATCTCTGTCTTGCTCAATCTTGATGTCGTGCGCACATCCTCTCAATGAGGGTCCGTCCGGATGGGTCCGTGCCTCGAGCCCCACGTCTGGGTGCCACTTGACCCGACCGGCAGGCCCTAGTTATTCGTGGGGGCGAGGAGGACTGCAACCTGCTATTCTTCAGAAGATATGGTACACTGCTTGAGTTATGGTCTCCTTGCTATTCTTCAGATGATATGGTACACTGCTTTGAGTCTATCTGCAGTTGCCAAGCAGGTTCTTGCAGTTGCCAAGCTTCAGGGAACCTTGTGCAGGTGGGAAAAGGTAGGGGGTGAGGGTAAGGGCGAGGATCCTGGCTTCAGGCCCATCTGGATTAGAACTTCTAATAGCAGGCATCACGGGTGATTCATTTTTACCTGGGATGCTGCGTGAGTTCAAGCTCCTGGGAGTCCCTGTTTCTCTCGGTTTTCTGGGGTTGGGTACGGAGCTGCCGCCTGCGACCTACTCCCAGTCAGCATTTCTAAATAAAGGTCCCTACCCCAAGTTCTGAGAACAAAATCATTGCTTACAGAGAAGTGAACTACAAATGCTGGGGACTGTCTTGTAAACACTGTAAGACTGCAGGGTGCAGAGTCAAAGCATGTTTCTACTCAATGCCCAGTAGGTGCATCAAGAGTTCACCATGCAACCGGTGAGACTCCACTTGTTAGGAGGAAATCAACACTGTTTGCTGCAACAGAGCCGACCAGCCTTTCACTATTCAACAAAGGCCCATTTCACATTCCCACAAACACTACACTGACTCTTACACAGCACTGCGGTCAGCACACTAATGTCAGGCAGCCCTTTTCCATCTCACCAGAGACCAGGGAACAAAACCACCCTTACCTCTGATGGCAAGGCAAATGTGCAAGACTGCTGAAAGGGCCACGATCCGGAACTGAGGACCTGAATACTGAAGTCCACTGCGGGAGGGAACACATTTAATTACTCTACAAATTTTAAAATTCTATTGTTATACACACACACACACACACACACGCGCGCGCCAAAAAATTAAAAAATTCATTACAAGTCTAGTAGGCTACACACCCACAGTGAGATGTCCTGTATCAAAACCTCAAACTAAAGGTTGAAGAACCAGCAACTGTTTCCTCCAGGACAACGGTTTTCCACTTTACTGTCAATACAGAGTTCCTAAGCTCATCTGCCTCGATCACTTTCATCTTCCCCTTCTGGATATGGAGCTCAGCATGCACAAGCAATGTATGGTAACCAGGAGTGAGTTAACAGACCAAATACAAGAAAATGGAAAGGTCAACAGCAAAGCACTACCTCCACTACAACTCGTGTACCCTGTAGCACTGTCAAGACAGACAGTAGAGGCTCATGAGACCTATGAGTTAGGAAAAATTCATCTTCACAGATAACTTAGATGTCCACCAGCAATAGCGGCTTAATGATGACAGCAGTTTTGATTTGGGAAGAATAAAATTCTCCAACTTTCATCAAAAACAAATAAGAGAGAGAAGAAAATAATCAGAAATGTAACCAAACTAAGGTTTAAAAGGCAAGACAAAACAAGCCCACGGATCCAGCAAGACCGAGGTCAGGAGCACATGACTGGCCCCAGCAAAAGCTGCCATCATAGCATCTGGGAG
>NW_021619862.1:3952-6017 GCF_004785775.1 Grammomys surdaster | reverse complement strand
TCCTGGATGCTGAAAGGTATCTCTAAATGACTAAATAATACTTACTGAAATATTATTATTATGCAAATAATATGCTATTATAGGTATTGTTTGGAGAATAAGGACAAAACATTAGTCTTCTTATAGTACAGGTGCAAGTTGTATTTCAAATACTGTCATCTGTGCTTGACTAAGTGCATAGATTCAGAACACAGATGCAGTTGGACTCCTGAACATAGCACCTATGGGCTTAAACAATTGCTTTGCCTGTCACAGTTTACATGCGGAGTCCCTATAACATTTACATATTTGGGTTGTTTTGGAAGGTCATATAATTCTCCTGAAGGCACAATAGGCTAATGACTCACATTAGTGGCTCCACATGGTCCATTCTCGTTCATTCCAATGACACAGCTGGAGCATAGTTGCACAGAGTGATTTTGAAACCCTTAGTCAAGTTGATTCTTTCAAAGGTCATGTTTGTGTAGCACTTGATACACTGAGAAAGTGTATAAAATTGAGGATTGGTATGAAGATACCATTTTACTGACAGAGAAACTTGATTTGGTTGTTACACATCTTGCCAGTGTACTTGAGAAGTTTTTTGATCATGCTGGTTGAAAGGCATTTGTTTGTTTGTTTGTTTGTTTGGGTGCTTTATTTGATTTTTGCGAATGATTTCTGCTTCCCTTTGGCTACACAGCCAGTAAGCCTGGCATCATTCAGAAGCACAGGGCACTTTCCTATTGTCTAATTCTTTCCCTGTGCCATTCCCTTAGTGCTTTGCTGCATTCTTTCTCCTTGGAATTTCCAAATGCTTCATCACCACCTTTATTTTTTTTAACCCCAATATATCCCAATAATTTCCATTTTAAAGGAATCTGCTGCCAGAAAATCCATTCTTTTCCTACAAGCCGGGGTAAATTCTGTTCTTGACTAATTCTTTATTCACAGTGTTTATCCCCATACTAGTACATATCATAACTTTTGTCTCGCTTATCTGACTTTCCTGTTGGTCTTTTACAGTCTTTGAAGTGACTGATTTTATGTACCAGAATAATCCTGTTTGGCATGAAGAACTTTCTACAGGCTAAAGTAGATGGGAAATTATAGGCATCAATTCAGATAATACACACCTATTGAGAACTAACTTGGCAGTTCTAATGTCCACACAAAGTGGGTTTCTCAATTTATGTTACCGTGACTATGTTTAGTTCAGATAATCTATCAAGAAAAACTGAGTAGTGGTTTATATGAACATGAATGACTGCTTTTAACATGGCAAGATTTAAAAGAGATTTCAATTTTTCACTTTGAAATTAAATATCTGAAGATGATTACTTGATTTAAGATTAGTTTAAGTTTCTGTCCATTATTTTACATACTTGTGAATGTTTCCTAAATAATAATATGCTTATTGATAATAATGTTATAAAGTTGTTCAAATAAAATAATATTTTTGACAGTAAACTTTAAAATGAAAATAACTGAATAGTATATTTTGTAGTATTTAACTCAGTAATTAATATTCTTTTCTCAAGCTTTTAAAAATTTTTCACTTTCTTTGTCAGGATATAAACAAATAAGTTTCATTACAGCACTTTCATACATATGCTTTTATTAATATACATATTCATATGCTTTTATTGATTTTCTTGCATGTGTGTAATGGGATTTTCCATTGTGGTCGAGATGATTAGCAAGTTTATTCCCTTGCATGAAGAAACAACTGGATGCACTGGGATGACAGAATACCAAGTCTTGTCGAAATCCAAATTAGTTACTTTATGTATTCAGGATGGGAAAAGTTTTAGTCTGGAAGTCAGTTAAACAAATGCTGGTTCGAATATTTAATAGGAGCCTGATGGCCTTTCCTTTTCAGTACTGGACCTATCTAGATGATGACCCAGGTGCTTTCCAGCTTTTTTCCTGGCTGAGACTTCTGGGAACAAGAAGACACCATCTCAGGGATCCTGCCTTAGTTTTTCCTTTCTGCTTATCTTCTTGTAACTCCTCTCACGTGCATTTCTCTCTCTCTCTCTCTCTCTCTCTCTCTCTCTCTCTCTCTCTCTCTCTCTCTCTCTCT
>NW_021619862.1:0-3942 GCF_004785775.1 Grammomys surdaster | reverse complement strand
TCTCTCTCTCTCTCTCTCTCTCTCTCTCTCTCTCTCTCTCTCTCTCTGTATGTGTGTGCACACATGGCTGGCCAGGTGAGTGTGAGTGGAGGTGGTTGTTAATGGCATGTATGTGTAATGTGTTTTCATGTATGTAAGTGGACATATGTATGTGTATATGTGCATGTGAGTGCATGTGCCTGTAAAGACCACATTTTAATGTTGGCTGTCTTTGATGAGTCTACACTTTATTTACTGAAACAGTGTTTGGCTTTTCTAGCTAGCCAGCCTGTCCCTGGGATTCCCAGTCTCCAACTGTCCAGAGTATAGGTGAGCAGCCACACTCACTCACCACTGAATACAGGAGATCTGAACTTCTCTCTTCACATTTGTGTGGCAAGTGCTTTATCCACTCAACTAAGTACCAGCCCCTATTATTTTTTTTAAATGTCATTAAAAATTGGCTTTTATGTCCTTTATTTCTTTCTCAGAATGTTCATTGGTGGCATACATAAAAGGTGTTGACTTTTAAATGTTTATTTTTCCATCATTCCACTTTGCTGAAAATGTTCATATATGAGTTTTCTGCTGAAGGCTTTTAAGCACAGGATCACATTTTCTGCAAATAGGTATCCTTTGACTTCTTCTTCTCTTATTTGTATCCCTGGTGCTATGTAAACTAGTATAGCACTGTGTAAATCACTGCATAGCTTTGCAAATATAGATTGATTATATGGCCTAGCTGTCACACTCCTGGACACATACTCAAAAGGCTCCAAGTCCTACTACTGACATACATGCAATGGATGTTTATTGGGGCAATATTCACTCTAGCTAAAAAAATGGAACCATTTCTTTCCATTATGAGATTAATAGAAAAATGTAATATGTATTCATATATATATGTACATTCTTGCATGCATAGATACATACATGTATGATTGTATATTAGTAAACAGAAAAGGTAGCTGAAATCATGGTATTTGCAGACTAGTGGATGGACTGAGAGATTGTTACCTTAGGTGAAGTAGAGATTGTTATGTTAGGTGAAGTAATACAGATTTAGAAAGAGGGAACTAACATTGGTTTGCTTTCATGCGGGTTCGAGATAAATATTATATAAAAACATAAATGGGTGTGTAGTAATTAATGTATTATTACTGTGATAAACCACCATTACCATGGCAACAGATACAAGCACAGATTTCTTTGACTTAAAATTCCAGAAGGATAAGCTTTTATCATGAAGTCACATCTCAGCCTCGAGGCAGAGCTGGTGTCCCAGAACTCCTCCACATCCAGAGACAACTTGACTCCAAGGAGGTGTGTCATAACCAGGCTCAGAGATGAGACACCCCCTGCCCTGATACCTGGCCTAATTGGGACCTCAAGGGACCCATTGCAGGCAGATACTATCTGGCCTGCCCAGCTCTACTAAAGACTATTTCTAAGGGCTTATCAAGAAGATCAAAGTATCTGAGCCCGCTTCCTTGTCCAGCCCAAAGTCATTTTCATTCCTGAAGCCTATTTCTTTGTTCTAGCCTAAGACTTAGATTCCTACCTGAAATGTCTTCTTTGATCTAGTCTAGGATTTAGATTTCTGACTGAAATTACTTCTTTGTTCCAGACAATGTCAGTTTCCTGCCTGCAGTCCATTTTTTTTGTCCTTGGCCTATGTCATATTAATGTCAGGCAGCCCCAAAAGGTCTCCACATCTCCCCCTTTTTCATGCATAATCCATAATGATCCTGCCTTACATCATTCTAATAAGAAAGCTTTCTGTACTTGTCGTGGAATATGCATTATCATAAGCAATGTACTTCTGTCTTAGGATGTTAAGGCTGTGTGCAGAATCCTATCCATCCTTGGTTTGCCAGCCTGCTAAATTAATAACTCTATCTGGGGTTCCATTATCAGTTTCAAGTCATGCCTGTTTATCTTTTGAGTAGAGGAAGGCTACTGATTTGTTTGATTTGATTTTATAACTAGCCACTTTGCTGAAGTTGTTTATCAGGTTTAGGAGTTCTCTGGTGGAAGTTTTGGGGTCACCTAAGTATACTATCATATCATCTGCAAATAGTGATATTTTGATTTCTTCCTTTCCTATTTGTATCCCTTTGACTTCTTTTTGTTGTCTAATTGTTCTGGCTAGGACTTCCAGTACTATATTGAATCGGCAGGGAGAGAGTGGTCAGCCTTGTCAAGTCCCTGGTTTTAGTGGGATTCTTTCAAGTTTCTCTCCATTTATTTGATGTTGGCTACTGGTTTGCTGTATATTGCTTTTATTATGCTTAGGTTTTGGTCATGAATTCTTGATCTTTCCAAGACTTTTACCATAAAGGGCTGTTGAAGTTTGTGCAGTACTTTCTCAGCATCTAGTGAGATGACCGTGTGTCATTTTCCTTGAGGTTTTTATATAGTGGATTACATTGATGGATTTCCCAATATTGAGCCATGCCTGAATTCTTGGGATAAATCCTACTTGGTTATGATAGATTGTTTTGAGGTGTTCTTGGATTCGGGCTCTGAGAACTTTATTGAGTATTTTTGCATTGATATTCATAAGGGAGTTTGGTCTGAAGTTCTCTTCCTTTGTTGTGTCTTTGTGTGGTTTAGGTATGATGGTGACTGTAGGATCATAGATCAAATTGGGTAGTGTTCATTCTGTTGCTATTTTGTGGAATAGTTTGAAGAGAATTGATACTAGGTCTACCTTGAAGGTCTGATAGAATTCTGCACTAAAACTATCTGGTCCTGGGCGTTTTTTGGTGGGGAGACTTTTAATGACTGCTGCTATTTCTTTAGGGGTTATGGGAGTGTTTAGATGTCGGGTTATCAGCTCCTGTTTTAACTTTGTACCTGGTATCTGTCTAGAAAATTGTCCCTTTCATCCAGATTTTCCAGTTTGGTTGAGAATAAACTTTTCAAGTAGGATCTGATAATTTTTGGAATTTCCTCAGTTTCTGTTGTTATGTCTCTCTTTTCAGTTCTGATTTTATTAATTTGGGTACTGTCTCTGTGCCCTTCAGATAGTCAGATAGGTTTATCTATCTTGTTGATTTTCTCAAAGAATCAGCTCCTGGTTTTGTTGATACTTTGTACACTTCTGTTTGTTTCTACTTGGTTGATTTCAGCCCTGCCTTTGATTATTTCCTGCCATTTACTCCTCTTGGGTGTATTTGTTTCTTTTTGTTCTAGAACTTTCAGTTGTGCTGTCAAGTTGCTATTGTATGTTCTCTCCAGTTTCTTTTTGTAGACACTTAGAGCTATGAGTTTTCCCCTTAGCACTGCTTTCATTGTGTCCCATAAGTCAAGCTATTTTTAACTTGACAATTAAAATAGCCTTAACACATGTGCTAACACCTGTTTGAAATCCAGATCCAGACTTTATCTCTTGCTAACATAACATCATAGAGAACTGCAGCTAATTTCCATGTATGTCTCTGAAAATGTCCAGAACCAGACTTCCAAATGAAGATTGTTATCTCGAATATTAGATTGATTTCTAGACCAGTCTGTGATTGAATCTAAATAAGTGGTCACACTTAATCACAATACAAGAGACATTATAACTTCTCTTTTGATTTCTCTGTTGCACAAGGTCTAAGAACTTGAGGCAAGGCAGCTTGTCGCATCAGGGGTATAGGTAAGCAATGGTCGGTCGGGAACATATGTCCAACACAGCTTCCCAGTCACCATTGTCAGGGCACTCAGCCAGCACACAGGTCAGCTCATGCTTTGTCCTGGCATCAGCATGACTCAGCCATCGCTCTGGAGGCCACCATGCTCCTTTAGCATCCTGCAGGAAAAACACAAACATGCCCTCTTCCCCATATCTAATAGCTCATCAGGATCATGCCTTATGCCCGTAAGGTGATCCTTCCCTTTCACCTATGCATAAGTATGCCTAGTTGTAGAGCGCCATAGACACTCAGCAGAAAGTTCCTTGGCAGCCAAATCTTT
>NW_021619861.1:0-3822 GCF_004785775.1 Grammomys surdaster | reverse complement strand
AAATCCTGTGACTGGAGTCACAGTAAAAATGTTATGACACCCAACACTGGGATACAAGATGTAGACTCATCTAAGTTGCATCCTGATCCAGACCATCAGAGTATAAAATCTAAGGTGTTCTGCCTTGGGTCACACTTGGAAGATGTGAATTCTGCATGTACGCCCAATATAAATTCTCAATATGTAAATTCCAGTGGGTATATATCTGAGCCATATTTGCAAGATACAAATTCCTCTGCATGCTTTCCAGAGCCAAACGCCCAGTGTATAAGCTCTGAGTGCAATACTGGAATACATTTGCCTGGAAAGAATTCTTCCTCATGCTTTTCAGGATCAAAATTGCAATGTGGAGATTCTATTGGGAGCAAACCTAAGTCACATTTGCAAGACATCAATTCTACTGAATGTACCCCAGAGCCAAGTCCTCCCTGTGTAAATTCTACGGAGTGCAGTCTTGAATCACATTTGCAAGGTGTGAATTCTTTTGTATATACTCCAGGGCAAAATCCTCTGTGTGAAAATTCTAATAGGTATAATCTTGGGTCACTTTTTCAAGGTATGAATTCTTGTACATTTCCACCACCACAAATTCTGTGTGTCAGTCCTGTTTGGTGCAATACTAGAATACATTTGCAAGATATAAATTCTCCTGCATGTACTCTAAAACAAGAATCTCAGTCTGAAAATTCTATTGGCTACAGCCCTGGGCCACATTTACAAGCTCCAAAACTTCAAGAACAGCACTTGAAAGATCTGAAGTCTGAATTCACTCCAGGGTCAAACAATTTGGGTATAGCACCTATGGAATACAACCTTGGTCCACAACATCAAGGTATGAATGGTATGAATCCTTCCGGGTTTAATCCTGAGTCAAAACCTCAGTGCACACCTTCTTTAAACCCCAGTTCAGGGCCACAGCTGCAAAGCATTAAGTCCTTTGACTTGACCCCTGGCTTAGAGTCTCAAAGTAGAAAATCTGTTCTGTTAAACTCTGGATCACCTTCTCAAGGTGTGAATTCATCTAACTTAATGCTAGGGGCAAAGTTTGAAAAGGTCCCATTTTTGAAGAACCAGCTTGGGTCATGGCAGCAAAGTGCGCAGCCTATATTTACTTGGAGGCCTCAGTCAAATAGTTTGAATTCTGTGGTTTTACCAAAGTCACCTCCTGAAGAGAGAAAGTTTCCAGAGAAGAGTACACAGTTTTGTACAAGTGCTATAGAACTGACACCTGGCTGTGGTCTGAACGACCTGAGAAGTAAGGTGTTTTCGCCAGAACGTTGTTTTGAAAATGTTCAAGCTGTGCAGTTGAAACTAGGGTCACAGTCTCAAAGCATGAGTTCTTCAGAATTGATGTCATGCCACAGTTCACAACATCCTATGTCTTCCCTCACACTAAAGCCACGTTTTCAAGATACAAATCCTCAGCAGCTGAGGATAGGATCCGAACAGCAAAGTCTGAACTGCCAACTGTTTCCTTCAGAGGAGAAACCAATGATGGCATCAGGACCACAGTCCACCAGGAAGCTCTCAGCAGGACCAGCACTGACTAGTGTCAAATTTTCAAATTTGTCACTGAAATCACAGCAGCAAAATATGAAATCTTGGGCGTTTACTTCAGAGCCAAAGTGGCAAGGTGTAAAACATGTGAAATTGTCATCAGTGTCTCTGCCAGAACCTGGAAAATCTGTGGAGTTACCACTAAAGTCAATTCTTCAAACTATGAAATCTGGGAACCTAATGCCACAGACTTTTAATCCAGTCACAAAATCGACTACAGCCACATATAAACCAGATCGACAGGTGGTGGACTTTGCAGAGAGGATCATGAAGCCTAGGTGTCAAGTCCCTGAGTCGGTGAACTTTACTTCACCACCAATTTATCAAGCTGTGGAATCTTTAGAAACGACCAAAAGATTGGGACATAAAAGCACAGAAATGATGGAGAAATCTATGAAGTTGAACTTCAAACCAACAGATAAAGTCATAGAATCATTAGATAAAGTCTTAGAATCATTACAGATGCCCCTGAAGCTAGATCTTCAAGTACCAGAATTTGTTGATCTGACTCCAACTCTAAGTGATCAAGATTCAAAATCCTCAGAGCCAAACCTTCAGAAAAGCTACCAGATCCCAGAAACTCCTGAGTTACATTCTTGGTCATGGCCTCAAGGTCAAGATTTCAAGAAGTTACAGACAAAGGAAGTTACAGAAGCTGACAGAATGACCCTCAACTTCAAGAATCATGGTGTAGACAAGATAGAGCTGACTTGTGAAGCAAGACAGCAAGGGAAAGAATTTCTTAGAATGACTCCAGGGCCAGTAAATAGAGAGGATGGATTTGTAGAAAAATCTCCAAGGTCATGTCCTCAAGACTCAGGACCTCTGGAGGTGGGCTCTAAGAAAATATCTCTAAGGGACCAATCTGTAGTATCAACACCAAAGCCATTCTCTCAGGTCCCAGATTCTGCTTCGGGAATAACACCAGGGCCAGGACCTCAGATTCCTAAGTCTAAAAATTTGGCCTCTATGCTGTGGCTGCAAACAGAATCCTCTGAGTTATCATGCAAACAAACCAATCAAGTTGTGGGAAATACTGACTCTGTAGAGCTCACCTTTGGTACACGGCAGCCAGGAGGGGTAGCAGCTAAGCTAACAAAACCTGAGAATCCGAGCCTAGAAAATGCAAGCATCACTCCAACAGAACCACTGGATCAAATGATAAACATTTTAGGTGTTAGTCCAAAGCCACGAGTTCATGTGACAGAATCTGCAAAGACACAGCTTCCAGTTCCTCGGTCAGTTGTCCTCCAAAAAGTTTCTGAAACTATAGAAGTGATCCCCGGACCACCACTTCAAGTTATAAAGTCTGTGATGATTCCAGAGAGTATCCCTCAAGAGTCAAAATACAATGATTTGACTCCCAAAATGCGTGATGGGATAAGGTCAGAATTTGCTCCAAGCCTTTGGCTACAAAATGTGCAATCCAAGAAATTAATCATAGATCCAACACATCAGGTTTTAGAAACAAAACGACGGCCAGGCTTTCGGATTCTAAAGACTGCATTAACTCCCAAACCACTGCTTCTGGCAGTAAAATCTGAAGAAGTGTCACCTGGACCATGTCCTCAGACTGTAGAACTAATAGGATTCACCACGAGATCTAGCATTAAAGTAAGAGAGGGTTTGAATTTACACCCAAGACCACACCGTCAAGACCTGGTAAAACCTATGGAGTTAACTCCAAGGGCAGATATTCAAGTGACTTCTGCAGAATTAGTATTGGAGCAGACATCTCCCCTTAAGGAACCTACAGTGTTAACTAATGTGCAAAGGCTTCAGGCTGGAAAGTCTCTAAGCCTCAAAACCGAATCTCCCAAAGTAATGAAAATTGAGGATTCCAATCAAGGATCGGTGTGTCAGAATAAAGACTCAGAGATGATCACATCAGCAAAGTTACAGGCAGAGGACTACTTATCTAGGTTAATACACAGCCCTTCAATCCCATTTCTCTCAAGCGTTGACAAAACAACTGAATTAGAGCCCCTTCAGGGTTCTGGGGTGCCACAGATTTCAAGAGCTTTTGGTATGAAAAACCTTGGTGTTGGTATTTTGCAGTCTTCAAAGTCCTATACAGACTAACAATTATGATAAAATCGTCATTTCTTCCGTTGGTCCTTGAAAATCGACCCTCTGATAAGACAGGGGACACCAAGGGAACCCCATATCCTGAGATCTGGAGCATGAATATCTTATCTAAGGAAGAAAGTGGAGAGGAGAAAATGGAGGAATTCCAGAGGTATTCTTCATATTCATTCAGATTAC
>NW_021619860.1:1690-3186 GCF_004785775.1 Grammomys surdaster | reverse complement strand
AACATCTTTATTTCATAACCAATTCTGACAATATATTTAATAAGCCGTTCTGTCAATATCATTATTTAATATCCAATTTTGTCAATATCTTTATTTAAAAAACAATTCTGTCAATATTTTTATTTAATAACCATTTATGTCACTATCTTTTTTTAATAAACAGTTATGTCAATATCTTTATTTAAAAACCAATTCTGTCAATATCTTTATTTAATAACCAATTCTGTCCATATGTTTATATAAAAATCAATTCTGTCAATATGTTTATTTAAAAATAAATTCTGTCAGTATCTTTGTTCAATAACCAATTCTGTCAATATCTTTATTCAATTACCAATTCTGTCAATATATTTATTTAATAACCAATTCTGTCAGTATCTTCATTTTAAAACCAATTCTGTCAATATCTTTATTTAAATAACAATTCTGTCAATATCTTTATTTAAAAACCAATTCTGTCAATATCTATATTTAAATCCAATTCTTTCAATATCATTGTTCAATAAACATTTCTGTCAATATCTTTATTTAAGAACAAATTCTGTCAACATCTTTATTTAATAAATAATTCTGTCAATATCTTTATTTAAAAAACAATTCTGTCAACATTTCTATTTCATAACCAATTCTGACAATATCTTTAATGAGTCATTCTGTCAATATTTTATTTAAAAACCAATTCTGTCAATATCTTTATTTAATAATCAATTCTGTAATAAACAATTCTGTCAATATCTTTATTTAAAAAGCAATTCTGTCAATACCTTTATTTAAAAATCAATCCTGTCAATATCATTGTTAATAACCAATTCTGTCAATATATTTATTTAAAAAACATTCTGCCAATATCTTTATTTAAAAAACAATTATGTCATTATCTTTATTAAATAAACAATTTTGTCAATATCTTTATTTAATAAACAATTCTGACAATATCATTATTTAATAACCAATTGTGTCAATATCTTTATTTAATAAACAATTCTGTAATAACAAATTCTGTCAATATATTTATTTAATAATCAATTATATCAATATATTTATTTAATAAACAATTCTACAAATATAATTATTTAAAAACCAATTCTGTCAATATCTGTATTTATCAACTAATTCTGTCAGTATCTTTATTTAATAAACATTTCTGTCAATATCTTTCTTTAAAAACCAATCCTGTCTAAAACTTTATTTAAAAACCATTTCTGTCAATATCTTTATTTAATAACCAATTCTGTGGGGCAATATCTTTATTTAATAACCAATTCTGTCAATATCTTTAATAACAAATTCTGTCAATATCTTTATTTTAATTAAAATTCTTTCAAGATATTTATTTAAAAACAATTCTGTCAATATGTGTACTTAAAAACCAATTCTGTCAATATCTTTATATAATATTCAATTATGTAATAACCAATTCTGTCAATAACTTTATTTAATGAACACTTCTGTCAATATCTTTATTTAATAACCAATTCTGTCAATATCTTTATGTA
>NW_021619860.1:378-1680 GCF_004785775.1 Grammomys surdaster | reverse complement strand
AAGATCCAGCCTGCCCCTGCATGCCTCCAATCCCAGCACTCGGGAAGCACAGGCAGGTAAATCTTTAAGTTTGAGGCCAGCCTTGTCTGCAATGTGGGTTCCAGGACAGCTAGTCCTACACAGAGAATCCCTATCTTGAAAAAGAAATTTTAAATGTTTTTCCCCCTCTTTAAGTAGAATCGTCTCAACGCCATTTATTTTGGCCGATCCTTTTTCCAGCGACTAGTAATGCCATTCCTAGTATAAAACAAGTTCCCTTTAGTTTGTTTTCAGTTCGGCCTAACAATCTTTATTTTCCTCCAAGCGGAGATGCTTTCTCCGAGCCTCTTTCTGGACTACCTTTCCCTTGCTCTTCAGTTCGCAGCTCGGCAGACAGCTCTGTCATATCTCCATTGTCTCTAGGCACTTTGCGCTCCTCAACTCTGAAGGGCCTGTAGAACCCAGGGCATTAGAATGTCGCCATTGCTAGACTGTTGCTAGGGCAGCTGCCATGGAGACTTCTGAGAGGACCAAACTTCAGCGTCCTAGTTAAGGAATAAAGTCGCCAGGGGACACTGTAGAAAAAACTAGTGAAAAATTCATGAAAAATAGTGAAAACATGAAGAAAATTACACAGTCAATAATAAACTATAAACAAACGGAAGAGCAATCAAAAAATTATGAAAAAGGAGAAATTTGCCTTAAAAATTCATAAAATAAATAGAAAATTGATAAGGACACAATTTGATTTGTAAAGGAATGTGACTAAAAACAGTTTTTCCTGATAAAATTTCACATTTACTCTGAGAAAAATTCATAAAACTGAAAACACTGTGGAAAAAACTAGTGAAAAATTCAGGAAAAATTGTGAAAACTTGAAGAAAAATTATAAGTCAATAATAAACTATACTCAAACGGAAGAGAAATCAAAGAAAATTATGAAAAAGGTGAAGTTTGCATATAAATTCATAAAAAATAGAAAATTGATAAGGAGTCCATTTGATTTGTAAAGAAATGTGATATAAAACAGTTTTTCCTGATAAAATTGAATATTTACTTGGCAAAAAATTCATAAAACTGAAAACACTGTGGAAAAAACTAGTGAAAAATTCAGGAAAAATAGTGAAAACTTGAAGAAAAATTACACAGTCAATAATAAACTATAGTCAAACGGAAGAGAAATCAAAGAAAATCATGAAAATGGAGAAATTTGCATTTAAAATTCATGAAAAATAGTAAATTGATAAGGAGACCATTTGATTTGTAAAGGATTGTAATTTAAAACAGTTTTTCCTGATAAAATTGAACATTTACTTGGCAAAA
>NW_021619860.1:0-368 GCF_004785775.1 Grammomys surdaster | reverse complement strand
CTGATAAAATTGAACATTTACTTGGCAAAAAATTCATAAAACTGAAAGCACTGTGGAATAAGCTAGTGAAAAGTTCAGGAAAAATAGCGAAAACTTGAAGGAAATTACACAGTCAATAATAAACTATAATCGTTAGAAGAGAAATCAAAGAAAATTATGAAAAAGCAGAAACTTGTATTGAAAATTCATTAAAAAATAGAAAATTGATAAGGAGACCATTTGATTTGTAAAGGAATGTGATTTAAAACAGTTTTTATTGATAAAATTGAATACTTACTTGGCAAAAAATTCATAAAACTGAAAACACTGCTGAATAAGCTAGTGAAAAATTCAGGAAAAATAGTGAAAACTTGAAGAAAAATTACACA
>NW_021619859.1:0-2147 GCF_004785775.1 Grammomys surdaster | reverse complement strand
ATAAGGAAGGACACTTCATTCTTGTCAAAGGAAAAATCTACCAAGATCAACTTTCAATTCTGAATATCTATGCTCCAAATGCAAGGGCACCAAGATTCATAAAACAACTTTACTAAAACTCAAAGCACACATTGCACCTCACACAATAATAGTGGGAGACTTAAACACTGCACTCTCATAAATGGACAGATAGTGGAAACAGAATTAAACAGAGACACAGTGAAATTAAGGAAGTTATGAACCAACAATTTGGATTTAACAAATATCTATAGAACATTTCATTATAAAAGAAAAGAATATACCTTCTTCTCAGCAACATGCCTAGACAAATATAAGAAGATTGACATAATCCCATGTATCCCTTTAGATCACCAAAGACTAAGGCTGGTCTTCAATAATAACAAACAACAGAAAGCTGACATACACATGGAAACTGAAAAACTCTCTACTCAATGATTACTTTGTCAAGGAAGAAATAAAGGATGAAATTAAAGACCTTTTAGAATTTAATGAAATTGAAGAAACAACATTACCTAACTTTTGGGACACAAGGAAACCAAGGCTAAGATTAATACCCATAGCTCTAAGTGCCTACAAAAAGAACCTGGAGAGAGCATACCCTAGCAGCTTGACAGCACACCTGAAAGCTCCATAACTAAGAGAAGCAAATATACCCAAGAGATATTGAAAACAGGAAATAATCAAACTCAGGGCTGAAATCAACCATGTAGAAACAAAAAGAATTATACAAAGAATCAACAAAACCAGGAGCTAGTTCTTTGAGAAAATCAAGAAGATATATAAAACCTTAGTTAGTCTACCAGAGGAGACACAGACAGTATCCAAGATAATAAAATTAGGACTGAATAGGAAGACATAACAATGGAAACTGAGGAAATTCAAAAACTCATCAGATCCTATTCCAAAAGCCTATATTCAACAAAATTGGAAAATCTGGATGAAATGGACAATTTTCTAGACAGATATCAGGTATCAAAGTTAAATGAAGATCAGATAAACCACCTAATCAATCCTATATCCCCCCAAATAAATAGAAGCATTTATTTAAAGTCTCCCAATCAAAAAAAAAAAAAAAACCCAGCCTAGGACTGGATGAATTTAGTGAAGAGTTTTATCAGACCTTCCAAGAAGACCTAATACCAATTCTCTTCAAATTATTCCACAAAGTAAAAGGAACACTACACAATCTATTCTATGAAACCACAATTATGTTCATACCTAAACCACACAAAGATCCAATAAAGAAAGTGTACTTCAGTCCAATCTTCCTTATTAATATCCACGCAAAAATACAACAAAAATTCTCGCAAATCAAATCCAAGAACATATAAAAAAAAATCCAACATAGTCAAGTAGGCTTTATCCATGAAATTCAGGGATGGTTCAAAATATGGAAAGTGGTCAATGTAATCCACTATATAAGCAATATCAAAGAAAAAACCCACAAGATCATCTCACTAGATGCTGAGAAAGCATTTGACGAAAGTCAACACCTCTTCAGGACCAAAGTCTTGGAAAGATTAGGAATTAAATGCCCATACCTAAACATAGTAAAAGCAATATACTGCAAACTAGACGCCAACATCAAAGTAAATGAAGAAAAACTTAAAGCAGTCCCACTAAAGTCAGGGACTAGACATTGCTACCCACTCTCTTCCTACCTATTCAGTATAGTACTGTATGCTCTAGCCAGAACAATTAGACAACAAAAGGAGGTCAAAAGGATACAAATTGGAAAGGAAGAAGTCAAAATATTACTATATGCAGATGATAACGTAGTATAGTTAAATGACCCCAAAGCTGCAACCAGAGAACTCTTAAACCTGATTTAAGAAAATATATATAAAACCTTCAGAAAAGTGGCTGGATAAAAAAATTAGCTTGAATAAATAGTCTTCTTTTACACAAAGGACAAGCAGGCTGAGAAAGAAATTAGGGATATGACAACCTTCAGAAATAATATAAAATACCTTGTTGTGCCTTTAACCAAGCAAGTAAAAGATCTGTATGACAAGAATTTCAAGTCTCTGGAGAAAGAAATCGAAGAAGAATACAAAAGATGGAAAGATCTCCTATGCTCATGTATTGGCAGCAACAATATAGTAAAAATGGCCATCTTGTGGAAA
>NW_021619858.1:0-3064 GCF_004785775.1 Grammomys surdaster | reverse complement strand
GTAACAAAAGGAATTCCACCTTGAGGATCTCCAAAAATTCTACCAGCTGCCTTTAGCAGCCTGTCCACAAAATTCTGAAACAATTCGTCTAGACCCTGTTTAATACTTGATAAATTCCCACTAAGATCCCCTTTAGCAGGTAATCGGTTCCAAGAACGGCGAGCAGCCATTGCAACCTGTGTGTACACTCCGGCAGGCAGTTCAATCTGATTAGCATTACCTTCATATTGACCTTCTCCTAGAAGCATGTTAAGATTCCAGTCTGCATTGCCTGCCTGAGCATTCATCATGGCGGTTTTCTTACTAGTATCACGCCATTCTGAACTCCAAAGCAAGTAATCTCCTCCTGACAAAGTAGCCTTACATAAAGTTTTCCAATCTTGGGGTGTTAAATTTGCTTCTACCACAGCATCCAATAAAGCTTGTGTAAAGGGGGCAGTAGGCCCATATTGCTCCGCAGCCATTTTCAATTCTTTTATCACCTTAAACTCCAATGCCTGATACTGTCTGGTTCTTCTGTTCTGCTGATCAATTACATCAACTACAGGAAAAGCTAACAAATCAGATGTATCTTGCCCATCCCTTCGGGCCTGATTCACGGCCCTTTCTAACGGCGATTGGCGCATCTCCAAATCATTGCTCTTTTTTGTCCCTGATAGACACCTTAACTCCTGCAGCTCATTAGTCAATTTTTGCAGCTTAATTTCCATCTCTAATTTATATACCTTCATGTCCATCTGGGCAGCTTCTGCTGCGTCAAGGACCATAGGTGGAGCAGATGGTACACAAGGCGGGCAATCCTCGTGATATTTGGAAGCCCTTTCCTTAAAATCAGCTCCTTTTTCTAGATCTGATTTATCATCAGAATCTCTGATTTCTTTTATCTGAACTGTAGAAGGTGTACTAGGTCTACACTTCTCTGATTTAGATTTTCGTGTTCCCCTTTTTGTAACAGCACTCTCTGATAGGTGTTCTTGGAACTCTTCAAGCTGCACCTGGGTCGAGGCTAATGCCTGCAAGGTATCTCCATCTGTATTATTATCAATAGCATCTTTTACGAGCTCCCAGAGGCAGAGGGTGTTAGAATCTGCCTTGGTGGTTCTCAAAACTTTTCCTACTGTTTCCCAGGTTTTCTTACTCAAAGTTCCTTCCTTTGGGAACCATGGGCAGCATGAATTTATTTCTGCCAAGAATTTTTCTAACATACTATTTGAAAACCCTCCTCCTCCCACCTGGAGCAGCTCTTGCAGGCTGCGGACAAATGCCTGTTTAGAATTCTCCTGACCCATAATTCACTGTCACCTCCTAGGCAAAATTGGCACCGGGTCAATACCTCATTCACCTAGACTGCATCCCCCGAAACACACTTCCTGCAAACACAGCCTTCAAAGCATAACCATAACTAGCACTTGTATCAAAAATTGATTGCTACTTACCAAGTGTGCGGGATACTCTCCTTCCTTGTTCCGTTTTCTGTAGAGCTCTACCCAAGACAGCGTTCCTCAGCTGGTCTCTCGTTTTCAGGCCCCAAGGTCGGGCACCATTCTGTTCCGCCAGCAGCTTCAGACGACCGGGTTCACCTGAAAGAGAGGCTGGGAAGGGACAGGAGGGCGGGAAGAGATGAAGCCAGGACAAAGGTTTCTGATCGAGGCTCAATGCTTTAATGTTCAGCTTTCAACTTAAAGGGGGTAACCCACCCCCACCCCCAGAGTTCCTTCTGGCTTCATCCAGCTGGGGGCGAGCGCTGGGGGCCAGCAGAAACCATCCTGCTGGAGCTGAGAGGAATCCATAGGTAATTGTGGGCCTGAGATGTCTCAAAGCAAGCTCAGCAGGCAGTCTATTCTTCTCAGCTCGGAGCCAAGGCCAAGGCAAGCACAGCCTCGCCAAGGGCAAGAAATGCCTACAGCCAGAGTCCTATTGTTTGGTCTATTGTGGTAAACAAGGTCCCTGCTCAAGGCTGGGGGAAGGGCACAGTTCCCCCTTTTTAGTTTTATAAGATATGAGCAGTGCCAGCTGCTGAATGGGGAATAATATTTCATCCCATCTAGGGTACAGAGTGGCTGGGCGACCGTGTCTGTCTTAGGTTGGCATCTATATTACTCCTATATTACCCGTCGTTGAGGAACATACATAGCATATTGATGTAAGCCTCTTGTCTTAGGTTTATAGGAGCTCAAGACACTCTTACCCGTCGTTGACTAACCGGCCCCATCAATTGGCACACTCTTTCCCAAAAGACCAAAACCACATTCAGACCAAAGGACCTGTGGGCGTGCACTAGCTGCAATTCTTCATAGCCATGGATAACTGCCACGATGGAAGCTGAGCTTGCTGAGAGCGATCCTGTGTGAAGGCAACCTATCTGCTTGAGACACAAGGTTTAAAAGGTTAAATGCAACATGATTTATCCAAGCAATGTAGAAAATAAGGTTGGAAGCGGAAATGTTCCAGTACCTAATACAGCTGCTGGTTGACAGGGATTTAGACACAAAATCTGGCCACCACGTATAGTGGGTGACTTTAAGTATTGATGGAGACTACATGCCAGGTTAAATCAGCTGGCAGATAAGGATTTTGAGCCATCATCATCAGAATCACAATTATTAGGCTCGAGATCTGTGTCCACTTGACGGACCAATCTTTCAGGGAGCCATTGGGCTCTGTTCTCTTTTTCTGAAAAAATACAGACTGAACCACGACCTCAAATTAAAACAGGGTCGGGACCATACCAAGTGTTAGTTAAGGGGTCTCTCCACATGACCCTGGCAAATGAGTTGGAAGTAACCGGATGCCAGTGGCGATTCACTGCAGATCGACCTTTAGTATCAGTTTGCAGAAAATTTAAGACAAGTAAAACAAAAGCAAGGTGTGCTTTTGGTGACCTTGGGGGGTATAATTCCCCCTCTTTAGTTTTAACAAGCCAATTTTTTAGAGTGCGATGTGCATGCTCAACAATTCCTTGTCCCATTGGGTTATAAGGAATTCCAGTTTTATGTTCAATGCCAAATTCTTTACAAAATGATATAAAGTTGTTTCCAGTATAGGCTGGCCCATTGTCCATTTT
>NW_021619857.1:0-3893 GCF_004785775.1 Grammomys surdaster | reverse complement strand
GTGTGTGTGTGTGTTTGTGTGTGTGTATGTAGTGGGTGGTATTAGCAAAAGCATCAGGTCCGGCTAACTCCTGGCCTGCAGCCATGTTCCCACTGTAAGTTCCCACACTAAAGTGGCACTGGCTGGCCAGGAGCGTTGGCATGGGACCCAGAAGATGTTGGTGTGGCTGCTGCCTCTGCCGATCCAGCCCCCAAAGCCCAGGGAATATTTGCCACCCCCATGTGGTAGATATAACTATTCCAGTACCCAGTAGAAATAAGACTCTTAATGCTTAAAGATTAACCAAATAGATTTATATATCAGCAAATACTCAATACACAAGATGCCCACACAATTAGAATTCTTAATCTAAATTATCTAACCTTGATATGAATAACTGCTAGAGACACAAGGGTAACATCTCCTGCCATCTTGCCTCTCCTCCTCTCTCCTCTTCTCCTCTTCCTCCTTGTTCCTCCCACCTCTGAACTCCTAGCTCTGCCTACCTCTTCTCTGTGTAATGGCAGAGCTCCACTGCAAATACAATGGGCAGGAAAAGTCCTACAACTTGTGTGTGTGTGCGTATGTGTGTGTATTTTATGCATATGGGTGCTTGCGTGTTTGTATGTATGCAGGTGTACCATGCACATTAATATCCAGTTCTCTAGAAATTTAGAGGTTCTCTAGAGGAAGAGAACATACAAAATGAATCTCTCTCTCTCTCTCTCTCTCTCTCTCTCTCTCTCTCTCTCTCTCCACACACACACACACATATTTTATTTTATGGATATGAATACTTGCTTTTATATATACATTGCACCATGCATATTTATACACACACACACACACACACACACACACACAGGGGATTTATTACCATGGTTTACAGGCTATAGTACAGGTACTCAAACAATGGCTATGTACCAATGGAAGATCCAATAATCCAGTAGTTGTTCAGTTCACAAGGCTGGATGCACAATTGGTCTTCAGTATGAGCTAGAGTTCTGAAAAAGTTGACTCTGATGCCAGTGAAGGAATGGACTTGCCAATGATAGCAAGAACAAGCAGATGAAGAGAGCAAGCTTACTTCCTCAATGTCTCATATATAGGTTGATACTAGAAAGGTATGGCCCAAAATAATGATAGATTTTCTTACCTCAAAAGATCCAGATTAAAGATGGGTCTTACAGCTTCAATAAATTAAAAAATTCCCTCAGTAGTGTACTTAGCCATTTGAGTTTTAGTTAATTTCAGATGTGCTCAAGTTGTCAACCAACAATAGTCATTCCAGCATGAACTTTTGTTTAACTTTTCTAAGAGAGATGTAACACTGGATCTATGTTATGGAATCTAAGTACAATTATGGATAATAAGCAAGGGAAAAATACAATGAGCTGTCTATTGTCTATGTTTTAGGAGAGTGAGGCAGGGTACCTTTGGAAGTCCAAAGGGAAGACCTCAATAAATATTGATGACAATGAAGATGAGTACACTATTCATTGGAGTAGGTGATATAATAAAATTAAGCTTCAAAGCTGTCAAAGGCATCCAGTCAGCCCTTTACAATGGCTGTGTCAAAGAGTTTTGCGGACATACAGGTGCAAGTGTTACTATGTTCTCTGCATTCTGTGGCTTTAGTGGGACCAGGAAGAACAGTGGGTTCTTTCACTATTCTGAAAAACCAAGAGCTTGACTTTTTCTCTAGCATTGATGACACTCTGGTAACAGCACCCACCAATGACACCTTTTGGATAGTGTGGTCTTAGTTGGATTTAGTCAAATAAAGCACCTTTCAACCTGAGCTCCTGACAACATGTATCAGGTCCTCATGATGTTTTATACACAATCCAGACTTACTTCCTACCACAATTGGTTGTGTCCATGACTGGCATACATGCCATGGGACTTGTCCTAGAAATTTTGCTTAGCTGTGAATAATAAGTCTTCCACTACCCTCTAGGGTATCCAGCCATAGACCTTTTGATTTGACTCAGACTGATTGATGCCACATGAGTAGTACTACAGAAGAAGGGAACAGATATGTAGTGGTCAGTGGCAAAATTTTGAAGTCAAGCAACTTTCCTCCTAACGTCAGGGATGGAATCAAGGTTTGCACTTACTAGGCAGATATTGTAGCACTGAGCTAGACATTAGCTCCCAAGATTGTATCTGATTTCAATCACTTTACAGTTATCTTGGATAGGTTAACATATCAGTCTAGTTTTTCCCAACAAAATGAATATTAACAAATGCAAAGTTTATATAGTAAATTTGTAGTAAATATATGTTTATAGATAATTTAAAGTTTGAAAGGATTTTATCATTTGTCTTAATAAGGTTACAATTGCTGTGATGAAACAACATGACCAAAGCAAACTGATAGAAGAAAGGATTTATTTGACTTACACTTCCACATCATCACTGAAGGAAGTCAGGATAAGAACTCAAACAGGGCTGGAACCTGGGGGCAGGAGCTGGTGCAGAAGGGTGTTCCTTACTGACTTGCTTCATAAGCAAGTGATGGCTTTCTCACCATGCTTTTTTTTCTTAATAAAACCCAGGCCCACCAGCCCAGGGGTGAGTTCACCCACAATGGGCTAGGACCTCCCTCATCAATTACTAATTTAAAACCATGCCCTAGGGAATACTCTTCCATTCTGGTGAAAGTGCAAACTTATACAATCACTTTAGATATCAATTTGGTGGTTCGAACTCAAGACCCAACTATACTTCTCCTGGGTATATACCCAAAAGATGCCCTACTATACCATAGGGACATTTACTCAATCATGTTCATAACAACTTTATTCATAATGACTGGAAACTGGAAACAACCTAGATGTCCCTCAACTGAAGAATGTGGTACATCTACACAGTGGAATACTATTCAGTTATAAAAACAAAGACATCATGAAGTTTGCAGGCAAATGGATGGAATGTGAGAATATCATCCTGAATGAGATAACCTACAGCCAGAAAGACATGTATGGTGTGTACTGACTTATAAGTGGACATAGCCATAAAGTGCAGGCCAACCATGTCATAATCCACAGACCAAAAGAAACTGGGTAACAAGGAAGTCCCAAAGGAGGATACTTGAATCTCACCCAGAAAGGGAAACTAAATAGTCAATCAGAAGTGGATAGGGAGAAGGAACTAGGTAGGAGATGGTGTGAGGAGGGGAATGGGGATAGTTATTAGGTGTGTGGAGTGGGGCAGGAGAGAGCCAGGAGAGAGAATGGAAACTGGCGAGGAGAATCTCTGGTGACCAGCTGGAGGCCTGGGACCTAGGACAGGGGAGGATACAAAGAGTCTATGGAGGTGAAGCTAACAGATTCCTACCAGAAGGGCAGATAGAGACTGAAGTGGCCATCTCCTATAGACAGGCAGGACTTCTAGAAGAAAGAGGGGACATCAATCTACTCATAAAACCTTCAACACAAAATTTGTCTTGCCTAGAAGATGCACAGGGATAAGATAGAGCAGAGACTGAGGGAACAGCCAACCAATGACTGCCATCCTATGTAAGAGATCGAACCTCTTGATGATACCCTGCTATGTTTGCATAAGAACCTAGCATAACTGTCTCATGAGAGGCTTTATCTAGCAGCAGATGGAGGCAGATGCAGAGACCCACAACCAAGCATCAGGTGGAGCTCCAGGTGTCCTGTGGAATAGTAGGGGATAAAAGTGAGCAAGCCAGAGTAGTCAAGGACACCACAAGAAGATTATAGAGCCAACTAACATGGGATCATTGGGGCTCACAGAGCCTGGGTCACCAACCAGGCAGCATGCAAGAGATGAATGTAGAACTCCTACACATTTGTAGCAAATGTGCAACTTAGTATTCAGGTGGGTCCCCTAACAAGTAGAGTGGAGGCTGTCTTGGTCTGTGTTCCCTGCCATCGTATCCC
>NW_021619856.1:0-1426 GCF_004785775.1 Grammomys surdaster | reverse complement strand
ATTTCATGAACAAGTGTGATCTCCATGCCTGATGCTGGTGCATTTCTAACAGTCCCACAGGACTGAAGGAGGCATGCTTCCAACACAGACATCTCAAACACAGGGAGGAAAACAATGAAATGTGTCTTGGCTGTACAGCAACCTCCCTAATTTTTCTTGAAATGAAGGACATGAAACTCACTGTTGAAATACTCAGTACAGCAAGACACTGTGCAGAGTGAGGAAGCTACATGTCCATAGTGAGACACGAATTCTCTACAGATGCAATGCTCACCCAGGAACACAAGGTTGCTGTAGTTCTCCAGCATCACGTCCCTGTACAGATTCCACTGAGCAGGCTCCAGACATTCCCACTCTTCTGGAGAGAAATCAATGGCCACATCCCAGAAGGACAGCATTTCCTGAAATAAAGACCAATGAATAATAACACACCCTTAATTAATTAAAAAATTAATAATACAAATTAAGCCATTAATATAATTAACTAAAACTATTATTAATATAAATACCAAGACCCGTTGGGTATCTTATAGCTGAAAAATATAATTGTTGAAAGTATCTAATGTCAGATTTAGGGTTTTTTTTTTTCATCTTATTCAATACAGTTCCAAAATGACATATGAGAAAAAAAAAATCACTGTTTTCCCTTGTCATTAATGTAAAAATATCAGCAATTTATGTGTTAATGGGGAATTTTGTAATAATTGCCCGAGTAAGCTTTTGGATTGTTTTTCTCAGTTTTGATGACCTCACCACCTCAATCACTACCTTGCACTTAAAAGTCACTTTGATTTGCCTGATGTAATTGTTGTCTCTGAGGCTTACTGCTAACCTAGGCCTAGTCCTGGAAGGTTCTAGCCTCTGTACAAGCTTATCTAGGCCTAGAACATCTTCAGCCTCTGAGACCCGCTGTTGAGTAATTTCACCCTTTCTAGTTCTTTCTGAACTCTTACTGGCTGGTTCAACTCAGCTGTTGTGGCTCAAACTCCTCTCCAGGCTGACTGATTCAGTCTGGCTTCTTTCAGCTTCTCCTGCATTGCTCTGCTTGGCCACATACTAACTCTGTCAATCTGTTCTAATCTTCTGGTTTCTCATTCTCTGGCCTGTTCTGTCCTCACCTCTGTCTAGCTTGTTTTCTCTCTGCAACCTGTCTCTGTACAACTGTCCCAGGAAAACGGCCTTTTTCTTTTTTTTTCTCTTTCCTCTGCCCTGTTCTCTGAAATAGCTTTACTTTCCTCTCTCTTTTCGTCAGAGTCGAGCATATCCTATTCTGTAGAATCTTTCTGATTTATCACTTTGTGTGCCGCCCAATGAGACATCACTTTCAAACCTGCATGCTGCTTTCTACAAGCTAACTTTACCTTCATTGTGTGGGATTAAAGGGACTAAGGGCATGTTTGTGTTCCACCCAGAGGGATTTAAGGTG
>NW_021619855.1:0-2848 GCF_004785775.1 Grammomys surdaster | reverse complement strand
GGGGTTTGTACTCAGTGAGACCTGAGATAAAAATGGACATTTGCCATTATAGATACTTGAAATCAACTTCCAAAACTAAGGCAGGTCTGGGAAAGAATGAGTCTTTAAATGACCATGGTGCTTTTCTTAATAGTCCTGGAGTCCAGTCAGTAGTTTGGCTGCAGATCTACATCCTGTACAAGTCCAGTAGAATATGGTGGTTCAGAACAGCACTGGTCTGTGCAACTCATTTTCATTTCATATACTATTTTCAAGAATAATAAAAAAAAGAACACCACCACTACCCCCAGCATTAATTAAACAGCATCCAACTCCAGCATTAGAGATGCCAGTGGACAGCTTCTGCCTCTTCCTGCTGATGCCCCTCCTCATCTTCAGCAGAGAATGGCACTGGAATGGACATTTCTTTGGGAAACAGACAGTACAAACAAGGACAAGAGGATTGGAAAATGATAATGGTCAAGGTTTGCAAGTGAGTCAAGGAAAATAATCAGTGTAACGGGGTCAGAAAGACAAAAACAAAACAAAACAAAAACACACAATAAAAACAAACAAAACAACAAAAAACAAAAACAGAACCAAAAGCAAAACCAAAAAAATAAGAAAAAATAAAACTGAAAACACAAACAAATAAAACAACAAACAACAAAAAGCCAAGAACACAAAGAAAAAAACAAAAAACAAAAAACAAAAGAAAATCAAAAACCACAAACAACAAAAAAGAACCAAAACCAAAACCAGAAACACAAACTTAGAATAAAAACAAAACTACAACACACCACAAAAAACAAAACCCCAAACCCAAACAAAAATCAACAAACAAAATACAAAAAACACAAACAAAAACAACAAAAACACAAAGAACAAAACAACAAAGAACAAAACCGAAATCCCAACTAAAGAGCAACAAATGAATAAAAACAAAATAAACAAAAAACAACAACAAAAAACAAAACACAAACTAGAAAACAAAAATGAAAAAACAAAACCAAAACACAAACAAAAAAAACCAAAAAACCAAACAGAAATAAAAAGCAGAACCCAACAAAACAAGACAAAATAAAAGAAAAAACAGCCATTGATTATCTAAATCCAGCATTAAAACAGTATTTCTTGACCACGTGGTCTCCTGTGGGTTGGACAGCAGCAGTGTCTGGGCCTGCAGTGCTTGCATGCATCCTAGAGATGGCATTAGGGCAGCAGTCTGACATCCCGAGTTAGGACTATATGAAAGAGAGTGGGCTTCATCCGGTCAGACAGCTCAATATCTGTTTTAAATCTCTTCAACCCATCCTATTTAAGGTCTATTAGAAACATGGGTAGAAAAATACAGGGACCACTGGTGACCACAGCAATCGGGTTGATGATGTTGTTACAGTAAGTGACTGTGCAGGATTTCCCATACCATCCTCTTCCTGAAGATGGGCATGTGCTGCTGAGAGAAGGTGACAGGTTGGTCTCTAGCGATGTAGTCTGCATATTTACAGGTGAACATCCCACAGTCACTCCCATTCCGTTGCTGAGGAATCTCCTCTGCTGACATGCTGTGTTGTTTCCACTCCAAAGGGTCCAGCTCGATGTTCCTTCGTGTCTTGCTCTCATTTTGTAAATATTGGAAGATGGTCTCACAGATAGTCTGCCCTGTCTGTCCCATGGAATCGAGGTATATGATACTTTGTTTTCTCAAATCGATTACCACCAGGCTCCAATGTACCCTCTGGTGAATAGGCACCAAGATAAGTTCTTTGTCAAAGAGATCGATTCCTCGGGTCCACCTTTTCACAGCAGTGTAACCGCTCTGCTTTAGCTTGGGGTAAAAGAAAGTGCTGAACACATGAAGGGCTGGGTAGCCTTGGTTTTCATTTCTCTCAACCAGAAGGTTCATGTAGAAATTGATGACCTCATCATTGAGCCATTGACTGTTCTTCAGGGTCTGGATATCTCTTCGGGTGATTTGCAATTTGAATCTACTACTTAGGATTTCCTCTTGGGGTCCTGGACCCAGTGCGCTCTTAATATCCTTCTCCATGTCTTCTGTAACATGAAAATTTTGATCGACTTCTCTGCCCCCCTTTAGGTTTTTGACAGGCTTTTTCTCTGCCTCAAGTACTGCCATCCTGTTGGGGAGGAAGCTATCGCCTCTGCCACTATCCAGGATGATTGGAGCTGGTGTTCCGGGTAAGGCAGGCTCCAAGTTGTTCCCCCTTCTTGCGTCATGCTTTACACCACCTTCCTTTTCTGTAATGGACTTGTCCTCTGAATATCTGCCCTCTCTCTCGTCTGGTGTAGGTGGTTCTTGATCTTTCTGTGTTGTTTGTGAGCGATGACTGTGCCCTGACACGCTGCCCTTCATCTTGGATGTTACTGGTTGAGGCCTGTGTGGGTCAGGCTGTGGGTCTTCAACACATTTAAGGTGTTTACGTAACCTCTCGTGCTTTTCCTTTGGGGGGCTTTGTTGGTTTTCCTCCAGGGCAGAGTAGGGACGCTTACACCCCTTGCGACAATCAGCAGGCTTCCTCTCAGCCTGATCTGAAGGGCCTTTGATGTACTCTAGGGGTTGTCTTGGACCGTCTTCCTGGGACTTCTGTACCTGACCCTTACCCGACTGGTCTCTCTCAAGCTCTAGGTCTTGATGCTCCGGAGGGGTCTTCTTCCAGGCCTTGCCAGATTCTTTAAATATCATCTCTGTCCCATCCTGGCGTTTGGTCTTTGTACGTTGTCCCAAAGCGTCAGACTCTGTCTCTGTTCCACTTCCATCCTGGTGTTTCCTCTTTCTAGCTTTTCCTGAAGCTTCGGGCTTCATCTCCACCCCAGGCTGTTTGGGTTGCCACATGGAGATTGCTTTTTT
>NW_021619854.1:0-1696 GCF_004785775.1 Grammomys surdaster | reverse complement strand
ATAGAAACACAGAAAGCCTGTGAGTGTATTTAATATGGTCAAGCCTTTGCATAATACTCTAGTCTTCATTATCATGAAAGAGTATGTGCTAGAGAGAAACCTTAAAAATATATTTAGTATAATGAAGGCTTCGCACACCTCTATAGTCTTCACAATTATGAAACTATGCATACTGGAGAGAAACTATGAATGTTAGCAACGTGGTAAAGCCTTTATGTTATGGGATCCACTGAGATCCGACACAACTCAAACACAGGACAAGGCAAATAATAAGAATTTATTGTAATCAAGTCACTACTGATAAATCAGGGCCACAAACTTATACTCAGAAGCTTAGCTGCAATGCACCCAGCCTCACCCCAACTCCAAGCCAGAAAGTTATATAGCTTCCAAAATTCAAAACCATTCCTGAGTCTCTTTAATGAACCCTACATCATTGATCATGGAGGATGACCTTTTGGTGTGTTTTCTATTTTATTTTTTATTATGTGTTTTTTGCATATGTGGTTTTAAGGGAAATTGGTCTGTAATTCTCTCTCTCTCTCTCTCTCTCTCTCTCTCTCATTTTTGTAGCTAAATCTTTATATTGATTGGATATTTGGGTAACCATGGCTTCACAAAATAAAATCAGCTAAGGTTTCTTTTTCAATATTTTTAAATACTTTCAGGAGTATTTTCGTGAACTCCTCTTCAGAAGTCTGGTAAAACTCATGGCCCTGGCCTCTATTTATTCACAGACTTGTAATGACTTCTGTTTTTCTAGGTGTTTGGGTCTAAGTTATTTAACTTAGTTTGATTTACCTTTGGTAAGTGGAACCTATTGAAGAGATTATCCATTTGTCTTAGAATTTCCAATTTGATGGAGTACGGACATTTTCAAACTATGTTCTTACCATTCTCTGGTTTTCTTCATTGTCTGTTATTTTGTCACCATTTTCCTTTTAGATGTCATTAATTTGGATATTCTCTATCTTTTAATACATGCTTCTATATTGTCTAATAAAAGGCTCAAAGAACCAACTCCATGTTTCATTAATTCTTTGTATTCTTGTCTTTCTATTTTATGGATTTTGTCTCCCAATTTGATCATATCTTAATGTCTACATCTTTTCTTCATTTCTCACTCTCTTCTTTCTGTTCTAGACTTTAAAGCATGCTGTTAAATTGCCAGTGTGGGAGCTCTCCAATTTTTCATGTAGGGACTTTCATCTTAGAGATAATTTCATTTTCTTTGTATTCTGAAAGATTGTGCATTGACTTCTAGAAAGTCTCTAATTTCTTCCTTCCTTTCTTTCTTTCTTTTTTTTTTTTTTTGGTTTTTTTCGAGACAGGGTTTCTCTGAATAGTCCTGGCTATCCTGGAACTCACTCTGTAGACCAGGCTGGCCTTGAACTCAGAAATCCACCTGCCTCTGCCTCCCAAGTGCTGGGATTAAAGGCATGCGACACCACCGCCCGGCTCTTCCTTTATTTCTGTCTTAACCTAATTGTCACTCAGTAGTGAGGTGTGCAGCTTCCAAGAGCTTGTAAATTTTGTGTTCTTTCTGGTTGATATCCAGCTGTAATCCATGGTGGTCTGACAAGACACATTGTGCTAGCTGGTTTTTTTTTAGAGCTGCAATGTGTCTGAATATGTGGTCAGTTTACTAGTAAGTTTCATGAGGTGCTAAGCAGAAGGTATATTTTCTTATATTTCA
>NW_021619853.1:0-4391 GCF_004785775.1 Grammomys surdaster | reverse complement strand
CTTATTTAAAATCACTCTTAGCACCAGTCTCTGCACTACTGCTAATACTTTAGCATATCAAGCTCCATTTAAAGCATCCAAACTGCCAGAATCAAATTTCCTACAAACAAAAACATGGACAGACCTATCACAAAGATACCCCAGTCTCGGGTACCCACTTCTATGTTAGTTAATGATTCATCACAATGAAGAGACCCCATGTGTAAGACAATGCTTATTGAGGATGACAGTCAATTTGGGCTGACTTACAACTTAAAGATTCCTTCTATTAACACGATGGCAGAAATTTGGACACTATTCAGGATGACATAGTACTAAAGGTGCCAAGGAAGGCAGGTTATTCTCTTCCACAGGCTGCCAGGAGAATGGTTTTAATCAAGCTGGCCTGACCTGAGATTTTTCTGAATCCTCCATTGTGACACACTTCCTATGACAAAGTGACCCCATCCTCAGTAAGGCCACATATGTGATTAGTGCTAAATTCATGTAGGCAAAGCATAGTGAAACAATTACAAAAATTCCATGTCACTAACTTGTCTCTGCAAGAAAAAAAAAAAAAAGAGAGAGAGAGAGAGATTATGGGCGCTATATCAAGCCAAAGGACCTTAGAAACTATCCAATGCCAAAACGCCCATAGTCTAGTCCAGACTCAATAAAGCTCAGAATCCTAAATGACCTTTTCTCTTCCTGAACTCTCTAAAATTCACTCCAGCATCAAATACAAGCTTAACATCAGATCACATATGTACAACATCATAGGGAATATATAAACATTTCAAAACTTCACAGTGATGATACTCCTTCAAATTAAGCCAAAAATGCAACTGCAAAAATTTCAATTCCTGCATTGACTTTATTGATGTCCAACTCTTTTCAGGTTTGCAAACTATAATCCACTTGTACTTTATAAAAGATACTGTCACCTTTGTCTTGTGCTGGTTCCAATCCCTGATACCTGCTTTCCTCAACATTCATCCCACAGGGTTCACTAAGGATCATCTGGGGTCTTACTAAAAGATCTTGGGTTTCACATTTCAGTTCTAGTTTCTGTGTGACCATAAGCTCCTGCCAGGAGTACTCCACTTTTGCTGCTCTTCCTTATGGTCATCCAATTTTACTGGACTCTCAAATACACCCAGTTCTTCTGCTAACACCAGGCAGCACTTTCAGCATAAGCCTCTCCTAGGCAGTCTTCATGGTATCATTCCTCACCTTCATTTTATAACCCCTTTCAGTCCTTGGACTTCAACAGACACTTAAGCAGCAATTTCCCCAATGGCCTTACCTAGCCACTCACTGTACCAGGCCTCAACTGCTCTTCTGATCCTTTCATTCCTTCAGTACCACTGGAAGATTCTTACAAATTATCTGGCTGCCTGCAGGAGGGCTATCTCTGGAACACAGCTTCTTGGTGCTCTCATAAAATACTTCCAATATATTATACATTAACGATAACATTTTCTAAGTCACTGGCAATTTCTTAGCTCAAACTAACTTGATTCAGCTATCCAAGAAAACTCTACTATTCTGGATTCTTAAGCCATAGCAACATGCCCCAAACTTCCAAGTTCTATCAGTTGCTGGTGCTGGAACATGACCCCTAGTTCAATGGCATTTATCCCAGCAACCTAGTCTCAGTGATTTGCTCACTGCCTAAGTATTGCTGTCATGGAACATGATCTGTAGTCTAAACTTGAACCCAGAGATCTGTTTGTCTCACACACTTGATTTGTGCACAACCATGCTTGGAACTAATCTTTTCTTTACCTTTACCAAATAAAGAACACTATTCTTTTCCTTCTTTGTTCTTGGTTGCCCTTGAACTCAGAAATTACCTTGCCTCTCTCTCTTGGGATTAAAGATGTATACTACCATGCATAAACACAAAGCTTTTAGAGCCAGTATTCTCAAGATCTCTATCCAAAGTTACTGTAATACCATGGCATGATTTGGACCAAAACCCTCTGTTTTCTAGTCCATGATCTGGATCTCTGATTTTTCTCCCATTTATGGATTTTAGTTCCCAACATATGTAGTCATGTTGACAACTGACAGCAGCCATCCCCGTCCATCTCTTGGCCACTTGATTCAGAATCATATCTTCTTTTGTCCAAATGAAAAAAAAAATAACTGCAGCATTAAAAGGCCTACATAATATAAACCATACCTTTCTCAACTGAAAATTTACAAAGAGTATCCCTTGCTGGTCAGGATATTTCCCCCTCGTGATTTCTCAGTTACTTCCATTTTGTATCTTTGGATACATGATTTAACTCCATTGTACTTCCTGATATCCTGTCATGAACACTATATTTGAACCCCTACATTTTGGGCTTTTCCTTTCACACTTTACTTTACGTCTTCAAAGTATTCCCAATCCGAGAGAACCACTGAACAAAGTCTAATCTAGGTCTCTTTGAGGCTTCCTTAATTAATGTTATTAATATACATCTCTTTAAATTATCCTCCCAAAAACTCTTAAGCACACAAGGAAGCCCTATTCCTCACCAAAATTCCAAAAGAAATTTTCTAAGCCTCATATGAATATTCCTCTCCTCTGAAATCTACTGTGTCAACACCCCTTATTTAAAATCACACTTAGCACCACTCTCTCTCCTGCTGCTAATATTTCAGCATGTTAAGCTCCATTTATATCATCCAAACTACCATAATCATGCTTTAATTATGTATAATTAAATCATGTATAGATACTTTAATGTATTTTTTTACATTATAAAATGTTTTTCTGATATGTCTAATTAGTTCCTGGCAGAGAATATTGGCATTTTACCATGCAAGCTGTTTTTATAATGTGTAAGAGCTCTCAGAGGTAGGAAGCATCCTGTGTAACTCTTCCTCCATTTTAGTAACAAAGCCTTCATATGGCTCATCTTGGTTTTGTTTTATTCCTGCTAATAGAGTTGTCTTTCCATCAACAAGAGAAAGCCTTCTCTAAGCATCTACTGCTATCTTGGAAACTTCTTCTAGCTCTTCCCTTTCTAAACCAACTTATTTCTGGGGGACGTTATAGTCTTTTCTACCCATGAGCATTGATATTACAAGTATATCCTCCTTCTTCTTGAAGGCTAAATTCTGAACCACTTCCCATGCTCTATCCTCATATTCAGTCCTCCACACTATAAAATGTGCAGGGCTAAGAGTGGACTCATTAGTCTGATGCCAGTCATAAGGAGTTATCCACATGCTACCCAACATTTCCACAATCTCTAGAGTGTATCAAACATTCAGCCCAATGCTTTTTACAGAACATTGTAGTTCTTTAAGAGTTTTTAAAGGAAGAGGTTCCCATTGGGGTGTCTCTCCTTCAAAAATTGTTGCTGGGAATCAAAAGTCCAAGTCTCCTTTTGGCCTTGCTTCTTTTATGGCCCCTAAAAATCCCCTATTCATTGGCATTTTTCTTTCAAGCTTGGCTGATGTTGTTTTAAAAGTAGAAGGGGCAGTAGCTGAGGCAAAAATATCGTCTATTTCTGTCCTAGAAAGATTTTTATCATGTAAAGGATCCCTTCCTTTAGCAAGATCATACTCCTCTGCTCTTTCATCCAGTTCTTGTTATTCCTCATCACTTATCCAATCATCTCCCAGTTGTGCCTTGAGGAGATTAGTGGTAGATGAGGAAGTATTATATGACTTAGTTTATGTCCTCAGAGGAGTTACCTCATCCTCTGAGGGCGCTTCTTCTGCAAAGAATTCCACTTCTGGTTTTTCTTAAAGGAGGTCTCTACTTTGTATCCAAAATGAGAATGCTTGACTCAGGACCTGTCTAGGGCCATGACATTGATAAAACCTCCTCATCACTTGTCTTACCTTTTCCCAGTTTTCTAAAGACATGCTTCTTCCTCTGGGAACCATGGGTTGACACTCAGTACAAAGTCATAAAATGCTGTCAAACTCTTCTTTGAAGTTTTAGCACCTCTACTTTCTAACATATGATTTAATACCACCAGGAACAAGCCCCTGTTCTTGGAGTGTGAATGCCCCATGGTTTTTAACTTCTTGTTGTCTTAACTCGATGATTCTCTATCTAGGAGTCTGCAGCAATCTGAAGAAGTTCTATCCTTACCTCAAAATGTGTTTTTGTTAGAAAAAGGATTGAGAAAGCTTACCTACTCTGAGCCCCATGTTTGAGCACCACAAAGTAATCATATTTTCAGAACTACAATGCTCATAGAAGAATTGTGAATGTTGTAGATAGCATAAGCTGTAAGACATTGATTATTTTAATCAGACATTAGAAAATGTGATGGCATAAGAGGCGAGTCTTCCCAATACATAGCTTCTTCCACATCATGCTAGTGTATATTTAGAAGCAGTGAATGAGCAACAAACAGATTCCAGAATGTTGGCAGCTTAAATGAGAAAATAAAGAGCTA
>NW_021619852.1:0-3907 GCF_004785775.1 Grammomys surdaster | reverse complement strand
CTTTTAAAAATTAAATATATCAGCTCACAAACACCTGTAACTCCAACAACGGAGGATTTGTCACCTTAACACTCTTCAGGCACCTGTACCCACATGCACATAATACTGTTAATCTATAAAATGTTACTTTAAATAGATTTACTAATTTTGAAAATAGAAGAAAAAATCCTGAGGTATATAACTCTGGGGATAATATAAGAGTTGGGTAATGTCACCAAGGTCTGGGAGAAATCATGTTACTCTATCTCTCCTCAGTATGCCTGATGTTTGTGAAATGGTTTTAACAGTCTTAGTACTCAGAAACTTCCACCTCCATCAAGAGCAGAAACAGGACTACATTTTCCCTGTGTATCTCATGAGCTAAGAAACCTTTCCCCAAAGACTCCCATCTTGTTTCATTGGCTGGAAGAGAAGGATAGGTTCCATCTTAAGTGAGCTCCTGGCAGGAGCAAGAAGAGGCCATACTTGCCTTATTTAGATGCAGACCCAGCCTTGGAGTCTCGCTTGGGGCTCCTCTCATTTACCTGAAAGATAAAACTAAAAACATATTCATTCTTGCAAAACAAAACAACAACAAAAACCAAATACAACAAACAAACAGGAGTAACCAATTGGCAAAAGGAAGCTTTCCACAGTTACTCCATTTCTGTCTGTCTTCTGAGCAGGGGGTTTCTCCACAGTTAACTCCATTTCTGTCTGTCTTCTGAGCAGGGGGTTTCTCCACAGTTACTCCATTTCTGTCTGTCTTCTGAGCAGGAGGCATGGCAGCTCTGTTATCTAGTTAAGGTTATGAGGGTGACTAACATCCTTAGAAGACAGAGATGATGCCTTCTTCTAGGGCAGAGGCTAGATTTGTTTCAACCAGGGTAATAATAAACAGTGTATCTCCAAGACCAACAATGAAGCAGGTTTACTAACAGCACCTTTGAATGGTCAGTTTTCTAATCGCAGAGTCCCTCCACTGCAGACTTCGCTTCGTGTGTGGCCCCTGCTGAGGTGATCCATGGGACTTTGGGGTAGGGGCAAGAGAAACCACTAGAAAGCTGAATCTCCTGCTGCCTGCTGTACTATTACTGCAAGTGCTTTGTCTCTTCATGAAACAGTGGCCGAGTAACTTATTTAGCTTTGAGAAAAGGAATAACAAAAACAATCTTCAACACTCCTGGAAAGGCAGTCATTCATGTTTGCTACTGTATTCTTTCCAGTGAGACATGCTATATGTTACCCAGTTCTTAAATACACGCTTCTAGAAGTATCTTCATTACATAAGAAACCCCTTCCCTACAGACAGAGACAGACAGGGCAGCACTTCAGCCTCCAAGTGAAGACACACATTAACTGAGCAGTGTTATTGGCTCTGGTGTCTTCTATGTTGCCTCTCTTTATTCGCTCACTGACTCTCTCTGTAATTATCTTTCTTGAAATGTCACTTGCTCTCACCCAGAAGGCCAAGGGCAATCAGCCACAAACTGAATGTTAGAAGCTTTTAAAACACACTGGCTGTCTGCCTAGGAGAAGGGATTTCTCAAAGGAGTCCCTTAGCAATGTCAGGACAGCTGACATTGAGTGACTGAGAGGATGGAACCCTTCCCTTTTCTCTTCCCTTGCACCTTCTGCAGCAAATCTGGAAGAGAAGGTCCTGAAACAGCATGATTTATAAGGGCTCTGGGCCCTGGGCCCCTCTTCCTGCACCCCCATGAGAGTGAGGAGCAATAGTCAGGTCCTGGATAACATCCTCCCCTGCCCCTAGATTGAAGGATTGCTATTAAGAGCACAGGGGTCATGGATGAGTGCAGATCTCAGAGCTCTTCAGTGAAGCTTCTTTGTACAGTGGCTGGCAGTTAATTCAGAGCCTCACAATTGGTCAAGTGCAGAGCAAAAGTGACTGTGGTGTGCTCCACCATCAATGGCACATCTGTGTCACAGCCCCTCCACTCAAGACTCAGAGCACATCACAACAAGAGGGACTGGAAAGGCTGTGAGAGTCAGAGGTTGGAGAGGAAGTATCCCCTGGACTTGACAGTACCATCACTCTCGTATGCTCACAACTGCTATGGTCTCCTGTAGAAAACCTGCACAAGATCAAACCAGTCAACATCTTAGCATGGTTAATGGAGTAACCCTAACTATATAAGTCCCTAGAGAAGCCCCTACCCATAGCTGAAGAGGTATTGAGAGTTGATGGCTGCTATGGGAGTGAGAGTCAGTTTTCTTTAAGGATGTGATTCTGGTATATTGATCATACTCCAAATTTTTTTTTTTTAAGCTGAGAAGTTGTTGAGGTAGTATAATCAAAATACATTGTATGCAGGCATGTAATTCTCAAAGAATAAACAGTTCAAAAAACCAAGAGGATGGAATCAAGGGAATAGACAGGAACTTATTATGACAAAAGGTATAAAATATAGGAACCTGCTGGTGCTCAGAGTTTCTCCAAATGGTGACAGTTTAAGAGCCAGACAAGAATTTGTCATAGCAGAAGGGCAATAGCGGAGGAGATCCGACCAGTGTTTATCCCTTCAAGTCGAACCTGAGGGTTAAACTCAATTTATCACAAAATTCTATTTCCCTGATGGTAGTTGATTCCTTTAAAGCGAAACAATCTTTCCTACTTAGCCCAGGAGCCCTCATTTTCCTGCTGTTCTGACAACTTACATTTAGGAATGCATCTGCTCACGTGCACCACAACAGAACAGATTACCTATGAAGCCTTGGCTACTCTTCCCCCATCCTGTATCCTATCTACCAAGAAGGATCAGTGAGTCTGCAGTCATGTGATAGACTACCTGCATTCCCATTCTACTACCATGGCAACTGAGATGGAGGTCACTAGCATGCAAGTTAAGTCCTGTCACAATGATGCTGGAGGCAGGGGCTTCTAATTTGGATGAGACGATTTCCTGGACTGTGTGCAGAATCACTATCACTGCAGGTGTTAAAATGAAGGTTCTCTTTCTAATGACATGAAGGATCAAAATTCCTTGGTACAATTAGGTTGATTAAATTGAGCTCTATAACTAATATCCCTGTAGCTCAATAAAGTTACCACAGCTTTCCAGGGACCCCGACACAGAGGCAGAGAACAGGGGAGCCCCTGAGAGAATCTGGCCCACTGTGGTTTTTAAATTAGAAGTTTGATTGCTTGTGACACTGTCCCAAAGAAACTGAATTTTCCATTAGCCCTGGAAAAAAATGACAGATATTTAATTAAATGGCTTAGCGATTAGGCAGAAGGCTTTTTGATGGATAGAGGGGTGGATATCTCTATACGCAAAGCCGGGAAAATCACTGGTGTACCACATCTTCAATGCTAAAAAGAATTCTCCAAGCCTAAGGGAATGAGAGACATGTATGCTGCTTCAGCAGAAAGCTGCCTTCCCTGACAGTCCAGAGAAAAATATACATTCAAAATGTGTTTATAAAGCATTGGGTAGCCACTGAGGAACCTCACATAAAGCTTAAAATGTGAAATTAAAAAGCTGCTTATAACTACATTTGACAAAAGCAGTCATCAAACCTATTCTCCTATTGTTGGAAAGTGATTTGTTACAAAACAGGGTTGACAGAGGAGATCTAGAAAACAAGAATGATTTGTGGTCAGTGCCTGGAGGGAGATTGTGTGCAAGATCTAGCATCCCAGATGTGAACTGCCAAAGTTTGCAGCATCATGTGGAGAAGGATTATGTTGGTGGGGAGCGGAGCTGGGGTGGGGCTATGCAGCCTTTGTGAGATCCAGTAGTGGTCCAAATAAAAGATGCTGGCCATCACCATTGCCTGAATAACTATAGACCCTGATGTTCAATAAGGATGATGAAGATGAGTGAAATAATTTTAGATCCTCTCTTAAAGCAGTAGTTCTCAATTCTAGCTCCACAGTAACATTTCCTGGGGAGCTTTTGGTAATGCC
>NW_021619851.1:1393-8863 GCF_004785775.1 Grammomys surdaster | reverse complement strand
ATATTTTGGTATTTTGGTGAAGAATAGGGCTTCCTTGTGTGCTTGTCTTAAGAGTTTTCTGGAGGGTAATTTAAAGAGATGTAAATTAATACCATTAATAAAGGGAGCCTCAAAGAGACCTAGATTAGACTTTGTTCTGTTGTTCACTCTTATGGGCAACATATGAGGAAGTAGAATAAAATCGGTAATCAAATCCCAATATGTAGGGGTTCAAATATTGTGTTCACAACAGGGTATCAGGAAGTAGAATGGAGTTAAATCATGTATCCAAAGAAACTAAATGGAAGGAAATGAGAATTGACCAAGGGGAAATTACCTCCCCAGTTAGGGATTCTCTTTGTAGATTTTCAGTTAATAAAGGGATGGTTTATATTATGTAGGCCTTTAATGCTGCAGTTTTTTTTAATTTGCACAAAAGAAGATATGATTCTGATTCAAATAGCCAAGAGATGGCCGGGGATGTCTGCTGACAGTTGTCAACATGACTACATATGTTGTGAACTAAAATCCATGAATGGGAGTAAAATCAGAGATCCATATCATGGGCTAGAAAACAGAGGGTTTTGGTCCAAATCATGCCGTGGTATTACAGTAACTTTGGATAGAGATCTTGAGAATACTGGCTCTCAAATCTTTGTGTTTATGCATGATAGTATACATCTAAAATCCCAAGAGAGAGAGGCAAGGTAATTTCTGAGTTCAAGGGCAACCAAGAACAAAGAAAGAAAAGAATAGTGTTCTTTATTTCGCAAAGGTAAAGAAAAAATTAGTTCCAAGCAAGGTGGTACACAAATCAAGTCTGTGAGTAAAGCAGATCTCTGATTCAAGGTTAGTCTACAGGTCATGATCCATGAGAGCAATACTTAGGCAGTGAGCAAACCATTGAGACTAGGTTGCTGGGATAAATGCCATTGAACTAGGGGTCCTGCTCCAGCACCAACAACTGATAGAACTTGGAAGTTTTGGGCATGTTGCTATTGGTTTAGAATCCAGAAGAGTACAGTTTACTTAGACAGCTGAATCAAGTTAGTTTGAGCTAAGAAATTGCCAGTGACTTAGAAACTGTCACCGTTGATGTATAATATATTGGAAGTATTTTATGAGAGCACCAAGAAGCTGTGTTCCAGATATAGACCTCCTGCAGGCAGCTATATAATTTGTAGGAATCTTCCAGGTTGTACTGAAGGAATGAAGGGATCCTGAAGAGCAGTTGAGGACAGCTACTGTGAATGGATAGGTAGGGCCATTTCAGAAATTGCTGCTTCAGGGTCTGTTGAAGCCCAAGGACTGAAAGGGGTTATACAATGAAGTTGAGGATTGATACCTTGAAGACTCCCTAGGAGAGGCTCATGGTGAAAGTGCTGCCTGGTGGAAACAGAAGAACTGGGTGTATTTGAGAATCCAGTAAAATGGGATGACCAGAGGAAGAGCAGCAACTGTGGAGTTCTATTGGCAGGAACTTATGGTTACACACAAACTAGATTTGTAAGGTGAAACCCAAGCTCTTTTTGTAAGAGCACAGATGATCCTCAGAGTACCCTGTGCGATGCCTCTTGAGGAAAGCAGCTATCAGGGATTGGAACCAGCACAAGACAAAGGTGACAGTTTCTTTTATACAGCACAAGTGGATTATAGTGTGCAAACCTGAAAAGAGTTGGACATCAATAAAGTCAATGCAGGAATTGAAATTTTTGCAGTTGGACTTTTGTCTTCATTTGAAGGATTATCATCACTGTGATGTTTTGAAATATTTATATATACCCTATGATGTTGTACATATGTGATCTGATATTAAGCTTTATTGGATGCTGTAATGAATTTTAGAGAGTTTAGGAGGAACAAAGGACATTTAGGATTGTGAGCTTTGTTGAGTCTGGACTAGACTATGAGTATTTTGGCATTGAATAGTTCTAAGGTAGTTTGGCTTGGTATAGCCCCATAATCTCACTTTTTTTTTTTGCAGAGACAAATTAGTGCCAGGGAATGTTTTTGATTGTTTCACTATGCTTACCCTACATGAATTTAGCTCTAATCAGATATGTGCCCTTACTTAGGATGGGTTCTCTTTGTCATAGGAAGGAAGTGTGTCACAATGGAGGATTCATGAAAATCTCAGGTCAGGCCAGCTTGGTTAAAACCGTCCCCATAGCAGCCAGTGTAAGAGAATAACCTGCCTTCCATGACACCTTTAGCACTATGGCATCCTGAATGGTGTCCATATTTCTGCCATGCTGTTAATAGGAGGAATGTTTAATTTGTAAGTCAGCTCAAATTGACTGTCATCCTCAATAATTGTTGTTTTACTCATGGTGTCTCCTCACTGTGATGAATCCTTAACTAACATAGAAGTGGGTACCAGAGACTGCGTTGTTATCATTGTGATAGGTCTTTCCATGTTTTTGTTTGTAGGAAATTCGATTCTGGCAGTTTGGATGCTTTAAATGGAGCTTAATATGCTAAAGTATTAGCAGCAGGTCAGAGGGTGGTGCTAAGAGTGGTTTAAAATAAGGGGGCTTGACACAGTAGATTTCAGCAGAGAGGAGTATTAATATCAGGTTTAGAAAAAATCTTTTCATATTTTGGTGAAAAATAGAGCTTCCTTGTGCGCTTGTATAAGAGTTATCTGGAGGGTAATTTAAAGAGATGTAAATTAATACCATTAATAAAGGGAGCCTCAAAGACACCTAGATTAGACTTTGTTATGTTGTTCACTCTTAGGGGAAACATTTCAAGAAGTAGAGTAAAATGGGAAACCAAAAGCCCAAAATGGAGGGGTTCAAATATAGTGTTCACAACAGGGTATCAGGAAGTAGAATGGAGTTAAATCATGTATACAAAGATACTAAATGGAAGTAACTGAGAATTGACCAGGGGGAAATATCCTCCACAGCTAGTGATTCTCTCTGTAGATTTTCAGTTGAGAAAGGTATGGTGTATATTATATAGGCCTTTTAATGCTGCAGTTATTTGTTTTTTCATTTGGACAAAAGAAGATATGATCTGACTCAAATGGCCAAGAAATGGACGGGGATGGCTGCTGTCAGTGGTCAACATGACTACATACATTGTGAACTAAAATCCATAAATGGGAGAAAAATCAGAGATCCAGATCCTGGGCTAGAAAACAGAGGGTTTTTGTAAAAATCATGCTATGGTATTACAGTAAATTTGGATAGAGATCTTGAGAATACTGGCTCTGAAAAGCTTTGTGCTTATGCATGATAGTATACATCTTTTATCCCAATAGAGAGAGGCAAGGTAATTTCTGAGTTCAAGGCAAACCTAGAAAAAAGAAAGAAAAGAATAGGTTTCTTCATTTGGTTAAATAAAGAAAATATTAGTTCCAACCATGGTAGTGCACAAATCAAGTGTGTGAGACAAGCAGATCTCTGGATTCAAGGTTAGTCTAGATATCATGTTCCATGACAGCAATACTTAGTCATTGAGCAAACCATTAAGACTAGGTTGCTGGGATAAATGCCATTGAACTAGGGGCCATGTTCCAGCACAAGCAACTGGTAGAACTTTGAAGTTTTGGGCATGTTGCTATGGCTTTAGAATCCAGAATAGTAGAATTTACTTAGATATCTGAATCAAGTTAGCTTGAGCTAAGAAACTGCCAGTGAGTTAGAAAATGTCATTGTTGAGGTATAATATATTGGAAGTATTTTATGAGAGTACCAAGAAGCTGTGTTACAGAGATAGCCCTCCTGCAGGCAGCCAGATAATTTGTAAGAATTTTCCAGGTGGTCCTGAATGAATGAAGGGATCCTGAAGAGCAGTTGAGGCCTGGTACTGTGAGTGGCTAGGTAAGGCCATTGGAGAAATTACTGCTTCATTGTCTGTTGAAGTCCAATGAATGAAAGTTGTTATACAATGAAGTTGAGGATTGGTACCTTGAGGACTGCCTAGCAGAGGCTCATGGTGAAAGTGGTGCCTGGTGGAAGCAGAACTGGGTGTATTTGAGAGTCCAGTAAAATGGGATGACCAGAAGGAAGAGCAGCAACTGTGGAGTACTATTGGCAGGAGATTATGGTCACACAGAAACTAGATCTGTAAGGTGAAACCCAGGTTCTTTTTGTAAGAGGCCAGATGATCCTCAGTGAACCCTGTGGTGTGCATGTTGAGAAAAGCAGGTATCAGGGATTGGAACCAGCACAAGACAAAAGTGACAGATTTTTTTATACAGCACAAGTGGATTATAGTTTGTAAACGTGACAACAGTTGGACATGAATAAAGTCAATGCAGGAATTGAAATTTTTGAAGTAGGATTTTTGGCTTCATTTGAAGGAGTATCATCACTGTGAAGTTTTGAAATGTTTCTATATACCCTATGATGTTGTCCATATGTGATCTGATGTTAAGCTTTCATTAGATGCTGGAATGAATTTTAGAGAGTTCAGGAAGAGAAAAGGACGTTTAAGATTCTGAGCTTTGCTGAGTCTTGACATGACTTTGTTTATTTTGGCATTGGATAGTTTCTAAGGTCCTTAGGCTTGATATAGCCCCCATAATCTCATTTTTTTTTTTGCAGAGACAAATTAGTGCCTGGGAATGGTTTTGATTGCTTCACTATGCTTGGCCTACATGAATTTAGCACTAATCAGATATGTGGCCTTACTGAGGATGGGGTTGCTTTGTCATAGGAAGTGTGTCACAATGGATGATTCATGAAAATCTCAGGTCAAGCCAGCTTGGTTAAAATTATCCTCCTGGCAGCCAGTGGAAGAGAATAACCTGTTTCTCTTGGCACCTTTAGCACTGTCTCATCCTGAATGGTTTCCGAATTTCTGCCATCGTGTTAGTAGAAAAAATCTTTAAGTTATAAGTCAGCCCAAATTGACTGTCATCCTCAATAAGTGTTGTCTTATTCATGGGCTTTCTTCTCTATGATGAATCCTTAACTAACATAAATGTGCGTTCCAGAGAGTGGTTTATCATTGTGATAGGTCTGTCCATGGTTTGCTTTGTAGGAAATTCGATACTGGCAGTTTGGATGGTTTAAATGGATGTTAATATGCTGAAGTATTAGCAGCAGGGCAGAGAGTGGTGCTAAGAGTGATTTTAAATGAGGGGCTTGGCACAGTAGATTTCAGATGATAGGAGTATTAATATGAGGCTTATAAAACATCTTTTGGTATTTTGGTGAAGATTAGAGCTTCTTTGTGTCCTTGTCTTAAGAGTTTTCTGGAGGGTAATTTAAATACATGTATATTAATACCATAGATAAAGTGAGCCTCAAGGAGAACTAGATTAGACATTGTTATGTTCTTCACTCTTTTGGGAAACATTTTAAGAAGTAGAGTAAAATGGGAAACCAAAAGCCCAAAATGTAGGGGTTCAAATATAGTGTTCACAACAGGGTATCAGGAAGTAGAATGGTGTTAAATCATGTATACAAAGATACTAAATGGAAGGAACTGAGAATTGACCAGGGGGAAATATCCTCCCCAGCTAGGGATTCTCTTTGTAGATTTTCAGTTGAGAAAGGGATGGTTTATATTTTGTAGGCCTTTTAATGCTGCAGTTATTTTTTTCATTTGGACAAAAGAAGATATGATTCTGATTCAAACGGCCAAGAGATGGACGGGGATGGCTGCTGTCAGTTGTCAACATGACTACATATGTTGTGATCTAAAATCCATGAATTACAGAGAAATAAGAGATCTAGATCATGGTTTAGAAAATAGTAGGTTTTGGTCCTAATCATGCCATGGTATTACAGTAACTTTGGATAGAGATCTTGAGAATACTGGCTCTGTCAAGCTTTGTGTTTATGCATTATAGTATAAATCTTTAATCCCAAGAGAGAGAGGCAAGGTAATTTCTGAGTTCAAGTCCAACCTAGAATAAGGAAAGTAAAGAATAATTTTCTTTATTTGGTAAAGGTAAAGAAAAGATTAGTTCCAAGCACAGTGGTGCACAAATCAAGTGTGTGAGACAAGCAGATCTCTGGGTTCAAGTTAGTCTACAGATCATGTTCCAAGACAGCAATACTTAGGCAGTGAGCAAACCATTGAGACTGGGTTACTGGGATAAATGCCATTGAACTAGGGGCCATGTTCCAGCACCTGCAACTGATAGAACTTGGAAGTTTTGGGCATGTTCCTATGGCTTTAGAATCCAGAATAGTAGAGTTTACATGGATAGCTGAATCAAGTTAGTTTGAGCTAAGAAATTGCCAGTGACTTAGAAACTGTCATCGTTGAGGTACAATATATTGGCAGTATTTTATGAGAGCACCAAGAAGCTGTGTTCCAGAGATAGCCCTCCTGCAGGCAGCCAGATAATTTGTAAGAACCTTCCAGGTGGTACTGATGGAATGAAGGGATCCTGAAAAGCAGTTTAGGCCTGGTCCTGTGAGTGGCTAGGTAAGGCCATTGGGGATCCTGAAAAGCAGTTTAGGCCTGGTCCTGTGAGAGGCTAGGTAAGCCCATTGGGGAAATTGCTGCTTCAGTGTCTGCTGAAGTCCAAGGAATGAAAGAGGTTATACAATGAAGCTGAGGATTGCTACCTTGAAGACTGCCTAGGAGAGGCTCATGGTGGAAGTGCTGTCTGGTGGAAGCAGAAGAACTGGGTGTATTTGAGAGTCCAGTAATACGGGATGACCACAAGGAAGAGCAGCAACAGTGGAGTACTATTGGCAGGAGCTTTTGGTCATACAGAAGCTAGAACTGAAATGTGAAACCCAAGCTTTTTCTGTAAGAATCCTGATGATCATCAGTGAACCCTGTGGGATGCCTGTTGAGGAAAGCAGCTATCAGGGATTGGAACCAGCACAAGACAAAGGTGACAGTTCCTTTTATACAGCACAAGTGGATTATAGTTTGCAAACCTGAAAAGAGTTGGACATCAATAAAGTCAATGCAGGAATTGAAATTTTTGCAGTTGGATTTTTGGCTTCATTTGAAGGAGTATCATCACTGTGAAGTTTTGAAATGTTTCTATATACCCTATGATGTTGTACATATATGATCTGATGTTAAGCTTTCATTTGATGCTGCAATGAATTTTAGAGAGTTCAGGAAGGGAAATGGACATTTAGGATTCTGTGCTTTGTTGAGTCCTGACTAGACTATGGGTATTTTTTCATTGGATAGTTTCTAAGGTCTTTTGGCTTGGTATCACCCCTGTACTCTCATTGGTTTGCACAAGCAAATTAGTGCCAGGAAATGGTTTTGATTGTTTCACTATGCTTAGCATACATGAATTTAGCACTCATCAGATATGTGGCCTTACTGAGGATGTTCTCGCATTGTCATAGGAAATGCGTCACAATGGAGGATTCAGGAAAATCTCAGGTCAGGCCAGCTTGATTATAACCATCCTCCTGGCAGCCTGTGGAAGAGAATAACCTGCCTCTCTTGGTGCTTTAGCACTATGTCATCCTGAATGGTGTCTGAATTTCTGCCATCCTGTTATTAGAAGGAATCTTTAAGTTGTAAGTCAGCCCAAATTGACTGTCATCC
>NW_021619851.1:0-1293 GCF_004785775.1 Grammomys surdaster | reverse complement strand
TGCTAAGAGTTATTTTAACTAAGGGAGCTTGGCTCAGTAGATTTCAGAGGATAGGAATATTATTATGAGTCTTAGAAAAAATTGTTTTTTCATTTTTGTGAGAAATAGGACTCCCTTATGCCCTTGTCTTAAGATTTTTCTGGTTTGTAACTTAAAGCGATATTGATTAATAGCATTATTAAAGAGAGCCTCAAAGAGTACCTAGATTAGACTTTGTTTTGTGGTTCACTCTCATGAGGAACTTTTTGAAGAAATAGGGTAAACTGAGAATGGAACCTCAAAATGTACGAGGTCATATTTAGGGTTCACAAATATATATCAGGAAGCAGAATGGATCTAAATCAAGTGTCCACGGATATTAAATCGAGGTAGCTGAGAATTGACCTGAGGGCAATATCCACCACAAGTTGGCATTCTGTTTGTGGATCTTCAGTTGATTAAGGGCTGGTTTATATTATGTAGACATTTTAATGCTGAGGTTCCTTTTTTTCATTTTTACAGAAGGTGATATAATTCTGGTTCAAATGGCCAAGGCATGGATGGGATGGCTGCTGTCTGTTGTCATGATGACTACAAATGTAGTGAACCAAAATCCATAAATGGAAGATAAATAAGAGATCTATATCCTGAGGCTAGAAATCAGAGGTTTTTGATCTGAAACATGACATGGGATACACAAGCTTTGGTTAGTGATCTTGAGAATACTGGCTGTAGTATTCTTAATTTCCTCTTTTATTTAATAAAAATTAGAAGCATTTTGATGTCTTCTCACTGAAAACTAAAGTATTCTCCCAGACTTCTTCTAGAAATTGACAAATATAATTCATTTCCCAGTGAAGATTTTTCATTATGTTAACATATTTCTTGATAATAATAATATGCATTACATTTGCTTGTTTTTTTTTAAGCTAAACTTTTATCATTTTTTCTGGAATTTCGTACTTTATGATACATGTCTTTGTTAAAAATTAAATTTAGATAAATGATTTTTCAATTGTTTTCTTCACAGTGCTTATTAATGTAAGTACTATTTAGTGTTCTTTGTTTTTCTTAATACCTTTTGACATTCCAATCTCCATTACAGTCAAATGATTTCAAATGGATTTATTTATCTTGTATTTTTGAAAGATACCTCTTCCTGTACTCTGTGCCTCCATCTTTACCACCCACTGATATATTCCTCCAGTTTTCATCAACACTTGACTCAAATCCTTCAATAAAATTTAATCTATTTCCTATTGCCATGGAGACCCATAAGTCTCCCCCACCCCCTGACCTGTCTTTAGCCCTCCT